>NC_050179.1:11933556-12131056 GCF_008315115.2 Sander lucioperca | reverse complement strand
CCACCAACATTAAAACATCTGGCCATCTCAATGTTAGAGCCCAACAATGGGCAATACTGGTGGTGCTGATAACTACATGTGTGTATGGAGAAGAAGGGGGCTTTTAAAGAAGAGCTATATAAAAGTAAAAATAATAGTAATTAGATGGTGGGAATCATAGAGGAACTTAAAGCTGCACTAATATTTTTTTTATTAACAATGGATCAAATAAGAATAAGCAATGTGAAAGGGTTCACTTATAGTGACAAATCCAGAGGTTTTCACATATTATCAACTTCGTCAATGTTGTGTTTACAGCTTTAAAATGCAGCTTTTCTATCTGAAACTAAAGCATTGCATTCAATGGTTTATATTGTGTCACTGTACAGTATGAACAAAGAAACAAGTCAAACATGTCTGGACCACATCTGAGCTTCCCACATCTGTCTGTGTAGACCTGGCCAAAAAGTAGATGCATGCTACAATGTAGTTATTGAGCCTAATAACACTATCTTTGGTCTTCTGAAAGAAATTGAAGGTTTCAGGTTAATCTGTAACAGGGGAAATTGTTGGTGTACAGTAAGTCATTCTCTCTTTCCTCTGTGTTTTGCTACACCAGCATATAAGGTGCATGTAATTGTTTTACCTGAACATAGAGCAGGTTTAGCTGGACAGGGTCCCGCGAGTCCACATTCTGATCCGAATAGAAGAACTTGCGCCTGAGCAGCAGAGTCTCACTTTCCTCCACTCCCTGCTCTCTGAACGTCCTGCTGTGGTCCAGCCAGTTCACTGCCCAATCAATACACACACTCTGTTACCACATGCAATTAAATGAATAGACATTCACTTAACAAAGATGTTACTAGAGGAGGATACTGATGGTGAAGTTTAACCAGGTATCAGCTTAGATAGACAATCCACCAAATGAATCATAGGGAAGTGAACATTTTGAACAAAAAGCTAGTTCAGCCAAAGTTGGAGGGTAATTTATATATATTGTAAAATGTTTGCATGTTTCAAAATTACATTACATTACATGTCATTTTTATTTAATTGGTGTCCTCTGGGCAAAAGATAACAGTTGTAATTCCATTACTCATCTCTGATCTCTGATATGTCCATGCAATAAATGAAACCTGAGTGATAAAGCACATGTCCACATGATGGTCTTGAGTCAGATTCATTAATGCGAAAATAAAACGGCCCCTAACAACAGGCGCAAAAGCCATCAAGATATCAACAACACTTATGGAGGGTTTTTTCACACTCACAGTCATCATCTGTGTGGAGTTTGGCTTTAAGCTTTTCCATCTTCCTCTCATCTCGCAGCAGCAGCGTTCTGTCTTTCTTCAGTGTCCCCATTCCATCCTCCTTTTTGTCCTCCGTGACCTCTTGAATGAGGGAGTACTCCTCATAGTTTGTGATTCCTGAAAAGGACACAAGTTAGCCAGGGCATTCTCAGAGAAGGAGATGCCTTAAACTGGCAGGATAACCAGTGCCGTCATAGAGAAAGCGCCTCTGCAATTCTCTTGCACTCACTTTTTTTTTTATCTCTTTCTCTCTGCTTTGAAACACAAGTGAAGGAAAGCTGGTACAGAGCCAGCAAACTAAAATGGGAGCCGAGGAGGAGAAGAAGCCAAGCAGAAAGACCTACTCTAAACAAACATTTTCCAATAAAGCTATCTGCCAGGCACAAGTCCCTCTCCTCCTCACCCAATTGAGCTTGATGGCAGCCCATTATAATTGAAATATAAAACTTAGGGAACACCTCTGTGACAGGCAAGGATTGCACGGTCTGGGCATAAGAAAGAACACTTTAGCATTTATTAGAAACAAGCTTGTTTGAGCTTGATAAATCACGCCCATCATGCCCTGAACAAAACCTGATTAGGACTTTATCAAGCATACATGAATACTCCAAAGTGCTAACAAATGCTGCTGCTTAAAGGTGCAGTAGGTAAGACTTATAAAACTAACTTTCTGTCATATTTGCTTAAACTGACCCTATGTTCCAGTAGAACTACATGAAGCAGGTAATTTAAAAAAAAAAAATCTGGCTCCTCTGGCACCACCTACAGCCTGTAGTGCGATTTGCAAAAATCCACCGCTCCCTGTTCAGATGCTCCAATCAGGGCCAGGGGGGGTGTCTAACTGCATGTCAGTCACTGCTCATGCACACCTATTCATACCATATACCTCCCTTATGGGGGGAGGGGCTTAGGAGACCGTTTTGGGCTTTAGCAGAAAGGTGGGAGGGACTGAGAAGTTGTTGAGGTTCAATTTTTTTGGCTAAGTCCTGGATCTTCGCAGTCCTAGCTACAGCACCTTTAAATATGAATTCAATAGCATGTAATAAGACAGTAACATAACGCAAAACTCTGTATGAAGTCAGGTGGTATGGCTTGGACTAAAGATTAAAAAAGATGAGTAATTCAAGAATTGGGTAATGGCTTGACAAGACTCATATTAGCAGAACTTGGAGACTATCACTTACCTATTCTGCTGCATATGGTGACAAGCAGCTCCCCAACTGTTTTTGAGTCATCCACCATGATGGTTTTAACTGCACCGTCCAGCATTTTGATCTTTTGTGGCCTTTGTTTCTTCTTATACTCCAAAACATCCTTAGAAAACCGGAGAGAAAGCACAATGACATCCACAACCCCGCTGATCGTTCTAAGCAAGTAAACTGCAGTCCCTCCCAGCAATCAGGGAGGTATGCTGTAAATATCTCAGGTCCCTCTAGAAAATGTAAATCACTTCAAGAGATGATAAGTGACACTGACAGTTCTCCACCCCAAACTATATGACTTAATCTTACTCCATTTCGCAGCATGTAGTAATCCAGGGTTCTTCCAGACTCGAGCCAGATTCCTTTCCTGGGATCATCGTCAGACAGGAAGAGGCCGTAATCTGACGCTGAAACACAAAGTGAAACACAGCATGGAAATGTAGATGCATATAGACCTGGATTATGTAAATTACATTTTCTGAGTCATTCACCAACCTTGTCCTGTCTGAGCTTCTGGGACTCGCTCTCTGATGATCCTGCAGGCGTCGTACACAGGCGTAGATGGTTCAAACTGCATCGTCTTCACCACATTGCACTGGCGAACACAAATCTTTAGTGACAAAGCCACCATCTTGGTGGGTAGTAGAATTGCCTCACCGACCTACAACCCTGGAAAATACAGAGGTAGAAACAATACGTAAGGGTTTGAGTGTGTAAAGTCATACTGCTGGCTATACACACATAGATGGCTTGTGTTATGGCTGGCATCAACAAGCCATTATTAAAATGTTCTCCTGTAAAAAAGAAAATCATGCGTGAAAGTGTGAAGAGGAAGTCTCTAGATTCACAGCTCATCCACAGGCACCTTTTGAGCCGGAGCAGACAAAGTCTGAGAGGGAAATTTTCATTAATGATAAAAGTTGTGAATGAGCCCACCTGTGACTGTGGCTCTATCATGGCCAAGGGTTCCTCTCAACTAGCCCCTTAACCTCCCTGAGTTTTCCTTCATACAAAGGGGAAAGACGAGCACAAAGAAGAAGGCGAAATGGCGCCGCATGAGCTCTCCTCTATACCAGCTGGCAGAGAAGCCCCACCGAGTTTTTGTCATCCAGCTCTTCCACAGATACATTCTTCCAGACAAGCAGCTTCAGACCCCAAACTGACACCACGACAGGCTACAGACTCACAGATAACAGCATCCACCTACACACACACACACACACACACACACACACACACACACACACACACACACACACACACACACACACACACACACACACACACACACACACCAAAAGTATAGATTGTGCAGATAAAATGTTTGCATTTTTTATGGAGGTTTTGCCAGATTTCCAGACAGGTCCATCTCTGTGAAAAAGCCAATGTTACCTCTGATGACAGGTATTTGCTAAAGATTACTGTTGGTCTACTGTTAAAGCAACAGTCACTTTAGTATATGTTGTGAGTAGCATCAGTCACTTTAAAGAGTAAGCACTGCAGAAACCACATGATGAAACCCAGGCGGATAATGATAATCCCTGAGCTTACAGTAGTGTGAGAGCACATTTTTCACTACGATCCCCGTGCAAACACTCCAATGCAGCCAGCTCCTCATTAGCTCTGCTTTAAAGCATGGAAGGATCCACGTCTGAGAGAGGAGCAATGAGAAACAACTCACTTTTGTGACTATCTGTTGAGTCTTATCTATTTTATTACCTTTTCTAGATCACTAGGTAGACATAGAAATGTAATTTCAAAACACTATCTCCAGTAACAATTGCTAGTCCATCAGAAAAGAGTCCTGCTTTGAATTATAAATATTAAGACATCAAATGGCCAAAGAGCAGCTTGCTGGGGAGTCCAAACATGGACAATTCAATAGAGACCAGGGAAGGCAGGCGCCATCTGGAGAGGATACAGCTCTAATGATTGACTGTAATACCAGCAGCAGCACAGAGCCCGAGAGCAAGAACTGCGATCACTGCACCAGTCTGTCACACAACAACCAAAGAGGTTACTTAAAAAGTGTTAGTACAGGCCTTAACAGTTTGTCTGGACCAGTCTTCCAAATACTTCTAATAGAACAAGGGCATTTAGAGCAGAATGACCCTAAAGAACACAACAGGGCGTGGATGACAACAAATAATATTCCTTCAACGAGATAACGCAAACAATGCTGTACAGGGTGGCTTCAATGTTGTGGTTTTTATTTGATCAATACCACAGTAAATGCCTGTCTGTTTCTCATGTAGTGTAAACGTGAAGATATAGGAAATGCAGAGTACAACAAAAGGCAGGATTGTTCTTCTGAAAGAGATACGCCTGGGCTACTTGGAACCACCACCAGGGTTTCCAACTGTGAAAAGCATACAAGCTCTTTACAGCTGCTTTGAACATATTCAATGCAAAAATCATATGGCAATTATTGTACTGCATGTGTTGCCCATACTGCGCAAGATTGTCCACAGCAATTTACATCAGATGTCAGGGTACTGTTGTCTATTAAATCAATTTATGCTTTGTATTTTGTGAAATACAAGATATGTTCTTTAAACAAACACTTGTCATTGTGCTCTTGAGTTAATTACTGTCGTACTGGCCCGTAGAACATTGAGAGGAAAACATAATTAAAAAAGGAACTTGAGATACATTAGAATGAAAAATAATAAGAAATCCATAATGCGTATACTGTAATTCCTTTTTCTTAAAGCACCAAATCTAAGCCATCCCCCCACATTGCCACAGGATTTTCAAGGTCAGCCCATTAAACTGAGATCACAGAGGAACAGTAATGATTCCCTGGTAAACAAAGCTTTGTATGCACTTTCTGCTTTAGCAGCATTTGGGAGTAGAAACAGAAATAGGGATGCAGATGCAAACATCTCTTGTCTTACTTACACAAACACCCACTCTGGGGTAAAAGGTTGATAGGAATGGCGACGCTAAAGCAAGTACAATTATTGCAAAGGATGACAATTTGATTTTAACAAGCTGTGATGCAACTGAAAATAACCCCAAAGCTCAAATAAAATAACCAGTGAAGCAGCAGGAAAAAACTGTGGTTGCTACCTTCAGTAACCTCACAAATATGAATTACCTTTTACTACACCATATTATCTCCAGCCTGGTGGACTATTATAATTGTTATAAAATTAAGCATGTAGTATGTCAATGGCATCGGATGGAGGGCTGAGAGTAATTCCGACCTCAGCAGTTCTCAGGACTGTTGAGAACAGCAGGATTAAAGCATGCGTGAGTTAAGAAAATGCGAATTGGCTAAACTGCTCCACACCTCCTTTTCTCTACTCGTTACATCCTGCACCGACACTCCGCATCAGTCTTTTATCCCTGTCTGATTAAAAGCAAGGTCAGTGTCCTGCAGGAGCGTAGTATGCCTCTGGAGACCATTATGTTTTCCTGGAACACAGACAGTGGTGGGTCACACAACAGCAAACAAGAGTTGTTGTTTTGATCATCTGCGTATTCAAATCCAAAATTCCTGCAACCCAGGAACTACATTTCTGTTCTACTCCACAATGGAGAGATTGTGTCAAGGTCAGGTGTGTTATTTCCACCATATGTGAAAGTGGTTTCTAAATTTAATGAATGCTGGGCTATCATTGTGAGCGCTTAACATCCTAATTTGAATTTGGTGAATCAGAGACCTAACAGTAGGCATTAATCAATCCATAAATACATCTTTATTATCAGTGAGAGGCATACTCAATTTACACCTTACATATAGCAAATTATTATACATCTATTTAATAGCCCAGGGCTGTAATCTAAGTAGCAACAGGGGGCCACAGAGACATTATTCTGTCAACTTGCCTTCACCACATTAATAACATGAGGGAAATATGATTATGGTACGCTGATGCAAAAACTCAAATATTTGTAAGCTGCCAAAAGAATGATGGATGGAGCAGGTTTATTTTTTAACAAGGTGTGGAGGGTGTAAAAATACATGTATTATAGTACTGCTTATTATCACATCTTCTTTTCAGATAGTAGATATCAAATTAAACATGCCCTCTGTTACATTTCCAAATGTCCACTTTCTTTTGCCGTGCAGAGACTATATTCTTTCCTTCATCAAGATGTCCTTGTGCTCATTTCCTTGCAAAGAACACCCACTGAATCTGGAGTCTACCTGAATACAATTCAAATAATTAATAAGTCAAAGGCTTTCACCTCCACCCTTATCACATCCTCCACACGTTCCATAAATTAATTAATCATTACTCCACCAGAACCCAGCAATCAACCGGACAGCATTATGAAGCAGAACTGACCCTTGCTATTTAAAGTTCACCAGGATTACTACGAACAAGCTGTCATGTTAAAAGTGGCTTGCATGGTATTTTTATACAGTTTTAACAGAGTGTTAGTCAAGCAGTTGGTTGTCGATCCAGATAAAAAAAAAGCCATCAAACCCATGCTCTAAATTTACAGTAGAGCCACTCACAGTTACACTGACTTATTTTTTTATGTTACATTTTAATATGAACCTTTGCGCTACAGGCTTTGCTCCTGGGCGATACACTCTGCCGTAATGCAATTTGAGGGTATGGATGCTGACAGAAATTATGAATCTTGCCCTTGTCGTGGGGAGGGAGAGAGCAGCTCTTCTTACACTAAAAATATCCAGCGAAGTAGAGCGTTCTCCAGCAGCACTGTTTCAAACGGATCCGAAGCTGAAGCAGTGCAATGAATGTACAGTAACAGTTGCTTCCTGATCATTAAAAACAATGGCATTCACTAATACCTACACTGGTATGGCAGCAGAGTAAAATCCATTAAATTTTTCGAAGATTAGAAGTCAAATCCTTCAGTAAATGGAGAAATTATAAGAGTGGGTATCGAATGTGCTTGGCTTGGTTACATTACCATTGAGATATTATTGGTTGTGATTGCCAGACAGTCTCACAAAGTCTTACAACACAGTTGTTCAATATGTACCATCCATCATTCCTCATTTAGAGATGTAAAGACTGAGCATTCTAATAGATGGAGACAGAAACAGCTACTAGAGGAGGAGAGCTCCACCCAGCAGCTGCAGTCAGTCAACCAATGAACTAGTCAGTCAGTCTGTCTGTGAGGGGGAGGGACAGATGTCGCCCAAACATTTTTCTTTTATTACATACACTGATGGATGCAGATCAGCCCGAAACAACAAAGGACTCAGCCCACAATGATTTAATTATCATTATCAACCACATTTTTAAACATAATCTATTTTTTTAATAAATCTATAATTTAGAGCATTTACAGTACGCAGCCTCTGGTTCACTAGCCTACATCTGGTTTTTGACTGATAACTATGCCAAACAAAGGGATGTAATGATATGAAACAGGGATCATGTTTGGAGTCAATAGTTTGGTGTTTTGGACTTTATTCATAGAACTGAAATAATTTTTAGTTTGCTAAAAAAATGAAGGCTGAACCTTGTATTTAATATATTAAATATTAGTTAAACAATGTATTTCTTTGAAAACAGTCAAACGTAAAATCTACCGTCAAATAAACTCAATATTAGTGTAAAGTGTACTTCTTTATAAATCCAGATGGATCACACAAATTAAACCCACTATGGGTTAATTTCTCTTAAATTAAACATTGAGAATTTCTTTACATATTTATCTTACATCACATAAAGTATGTGGGTATGTAATTGCTGTATTTATGACTACTATGAGAACAAAAAAATCTAAACAGGTGCTTGTCAAGTGGCTTCAACTTAATCCACATACAGTAGCTGTTCACTGCATACTGTACCATCTGACTGGTTTGATCTCAACATAATACAGTACGTATACAGTATACACAGTAGTATATACTTACTGAGCCCAACATAAAAGGCAACTTTACCTTTGTCAAATAAAGTATATTAGCAATCACACTGTAACATAAGACAGAACCAAAATACAGCCAACTTGGTATTACTATTAGTGTCACTACATGTATTTGTTTTCCAGCTCAACTCCCACACATTTGCTTTTTGAGTTGGTGCTCACAGAAACACTACTGTCAGTTCTCACACCAACTGTAAAGCATAAACCCTGCGACATAAGCTGCATGCAGTGCATTTTGGGTTGGCGTACCATAACTCCCAGTATGAACATGTGAAGACTGCAGGCAGAATGGGTTGCCATTCACAATGTCTTTGTCAAACAAAAAGGATAATTTGAACCCCTAAATTAATTGAGGGTTTTGGCACTCCGGCACACTGGACATGATTTATTCAGCCTTCTTTTCCTCCTCTCAGATGCATTTTGTACATATAGACATGTGTGTTGTTTTTTTCACACGACAAAGCAACCTGGAAGCACACATTGGCCTGTCATCAGAAATGCAACCTGTGTGCTATCAGTGAAGTGTAATCAGCTCCTTTATGCAAACGTCACACAAATCACATTAGGAGATATGATGAAGTGGTGGGACTGCACATCCTGCTGTATTTACTGAGGTGATGACACTTTTGTGATTAAGACATTTACATTTTGGGCGCCTGGGTGGCTCGCCTGGTGTGTGCACATGCGCAGGGGCTCGGTCCTCGGCGCAACGGCCGTGGGTTTGGTTCCGGCCTACGGCCCTTTGCTGCATGCCGTTCCCCCTCTCTCTCCCCTTTCGTGTCTAGGCTGTCCTGTCAAAAGTAGAGGCCTAGAAATGCCACAAAATAATCTTTAAAAAAACGAAGACATTTACATTTCTATGGCTTGTATTTTTTTGTGATGCAGTTCACAACCTACCCAACAAAAAAAATTAGTTCAGCAGATTGCAAATTCAAAAAAAATTAAAGACAGTGTCCTCCCAAGATTGTTTCAGCCATGTCACTCAAACCAAAAGGGATACTGCAGTAATAAGCCTTCTGTTTCTCTCTACTACACTACACAACGTGATAGAAGAACTATGTGCCAGCAATAAAGTATGACATAATTTAAATGCTATTTTATCAAATGTAGACAGACAGGCACAGATAAATGAGTATTAAGAAAAGACTCCATAGATGTGACAGTAATTAGTGCAAGAATATGTAAGTACAGGGCAGACTCGGCTCATGAAATCATTGCATCACAATTACAAAAGGTCACAGTTAAGATGTGTCGAGTGTCTCCTTGCACCATGCAACAAAATCAAACTGATGCAGCCTCTCCTTATGAAAAGCAGCAGCTTGCAAGAGCTGTCTGCCACACATTGCTTTTTCTGACGAAACGTGAAAAATGAACACAATCTTTTATGAACTGTATAAAAAATCATGTGGTAAATGCCTGAGGTTATAGCACAAGTAAATACCGTAGAATAGGTAGAAGGTGAGGGGGAATGTGGGAGTTTACATTAGGCTTCATTGACTTAAATATTCCAAATGGATCATCCTGCAGTGGACTTTGAGTATAAGACAACACACCTCTGGCTCCTATGATCAGTATATTCTCCCTAGAGTCTCATGTCCTGTAAATCAGGCGACTCCAAACTCCGGTCTGCACTGCCTCCCCAGCACAGTGCCTCTCTCTCTCATACTTCAGTAGCCTACTACCACTTGCGTGCTGATTACAGTATCAAGCGCAGTGGAACGGGACATACACTGGCTTCTGTCCAAAGTGTGATACACAGCAGGACTCTATCAGCATTTTATATCCTCTGGCATGCTGTAAAGGAAGAAACCAGACATACAAAGGCGGGGATTCACTGTTCTGGCTCTTTAAGCAAAACCAAACATTTAGCTAAGAAAGCAGAGATATCAGCTTAATCGTGAGGTGCAGTCACTTTCTCCTGCACAATATCTTGTGTTATTATCTGTAATAGGTGAGCTTAGTTAAGCATTAGAAAAGGCAACACCTGCCAACATGGTAACGTACTGTATAACCACATTAAAGTAGTCTCTAACAATAAAACCCCCTGTTGATGGTGTGAGGGAAACCATGTTGTTGCATGAGACGAGATTCAGGGTGAGGCCATGTTGTTGGCCTATTGTTTCCAGATCAGCAACTCTGCCCACAGTTGCCATGGCTGCTGCTGTGCCCACCTTTTCCTGGACATATAAGGCTGGACAGCAGCAGCAGCAGCCAGATCCAATCTGCTCTCAGGTCTGCGGCTGCAACTGCTTCCAGGGTCATCTGGATGTAGGGTACACTCTGCAATGATTTCAACTAAAGTCAGCTTTTAAATGTCAAGCAGACAAGGTCAAAGAGGGAGATTTGGCAATGTTAAAGCCTGCTTTATCTGTGAATATGACTATACAATCCCAGTTTCATCCAGAGGGGCCTCTCAGCTATCCTGTCATAAGTACATGGAAATGTTCAGCAGAAAAAGAGATTGAGGGAGTTGACTGTGATTCACTTTGATAGAGCCTGTCTGAAACATGAAAATACATTTATGTGAAAGTGTCACTTCAGTTTAACTGCTTTTTTGAAGGTTCTGCCAGAGAAACATAATCTGCCATTTTGTGTGGAGATCGGCACTGTGAGAATGAGAAACTGTCTGTGATTTCTTCTAGCGGTGCATTGATTCCCACAGTTTAGTGAAGAAGACAAACATGTACGACAGGCAGACACTGAATGTACAAAGAAAGCACTTAAGCAAGAACCTTTTCTCTCCACGCAATTAACCAAACAGCTGTCTAGTGTGTGTACCCCCCCAAAATGATGAATGATTGGTCAACATCTAGAGCGAACAATAAAAGTTGAAAGCAAACTGTGTACGGCCAAAGCTAATGAAAAAAAAAACCCCACATTACTCAGTTAACTTGGGAGTACATTCCAAGCGCAGTATCATTGTGTGACTCCTTGCAGCTTTGTTTTTCTCTCAGCGAGGACTAAAAGCACTGGAGAGTCTAATGTTTAAATTGGCTGGAAAAGGCGTATACAACAAATCAGAAAGTTCTTCAAGAAAAGGCTGTGCGCAGGAGGCCGGCTGACAATAATTGGAAGTCTTTTCTGAAGAATGTTTCAAAGACATATTTTTAACAAGATATATTTTTCTGGTATATTTCTACTACAACAAACCTCTAAGTCAGGAGAGGTGCTATATAACCTAAATGCATTTCACATTTGTGCTTGCCTGTTTAAAAATAGAGCAAATTTCAGGTTTTTAAATTCAATAAAAAACATTCATAGTAACTGCAAAAATGTGATTGTTATTCCTTCCAAAGTGGTGAGCATCTTTTCATTAGAATAAAGTTTTCTCAAATTCTAAAAAAGAAGGACAAAAATGTTCAAAGAAACAAATACATTCTCCTGATTTTGCCATAGGAGCATACGTGTAGACCACTCTGTTACTTTTGCAATTCCAAAAGAAGTAGAGAGAAACATAATGTGAAAATGACCTAATTTAAAGCATAATTCCTGCTTTCAGAGTATACTCAGAAAAGTGCATGCAAAAGTAACATAATTTTGCAATTATGGTAACAGCTCTTGTAATCAGTTACTTTCCACCCCTGGGATCCGGGTAGGACATGTGAAACATGTAATACAGCAGCAAATGGAATAAACTATATTGTCAAAACAGGGACAAAACCAACGCCCCCACCCCCCTCTCTTTTCCACCCCAAATCTACGCCCAAGTGTTCCTGATTACTAGAAACAAACATCTCTGGCTTAAATCTGCTTCATAAACATCTGGTCAACTAACCACCCACCCACACTCAGCATGGATATCCTAAGCATATTGTGCAACAGGGTCAACTGATGAGAACCACGCTGACTACTTTAAATTCTTCTCGTGCACGCTTTCTTCTCCGAGCTGAGGGGACGGATGGGAAACCTAGCGATACACCTCTGGACAAATCTTGCAGCTGGACCCATACTGAGATAGAGGAGCCACACGATACAGAGTGGAGCATGTAAGGGATGCTGCCATGCTTAGTTAAGGACTCACAGGCTCACTATTTCATGCTCCACATCTGCTGGTTACCATGGCAACCTTGGTTTTGGGCAATTCCCAGGTCAGGTGGCTTCTGTCAGCTCCAAAGACAAATAAATGAGGCATTTTCTATGCAGTGCAGTTTGCAAAAGAAGCTGATGAATGATAAAAGGCTCTGAGTTTCATTAGTGTTTCTTAAGATGGTCACTAAAGTTTCTTTAATGGTTACACACACTTGGCGTTTAAAGAGACAAACTGTCACCATTGCAGATCAACTGAAGTGGGTCTGAATCACTTTTGCTGAACTTGCTCTGTCGTTTCTCATGAGGCTAGATAAAGAGACTCAGCTTAAACAAAATCAGTAGATATTCTACGATTGAAAATACTAAATAAACCAAGGCACAAACAGGAGGGGCAATATGCAAGACAGACACTGTCATTACTGCCGAATCACAGCTTTTGTGACTCAGCAAAATACTGTATAAGCTACAAAACCGAAAGCAACAAAAGCGAACAAAAACCTCCTCCACCCACAGTCTTGCTACATTTGTAAATTGTCACTGTATCACTGTGCTGTTTCTGCAGGTTTGTGAAGATAAACTAAACTCATCTGTTCTTCACCGGTGCTTAATTAGACGTCATCTGTGCAAAAGCACAGTAAATTGCAGTAAGCAGGATTAGCTATTTACTTACTGTGTTAGTGTCAACCACAATAAATGGATCAGAAACTTAGAAAGGAATGGCTGTATATCAAAAGGGCTTTACAATTACAAGCTGGTCAGTATGGCAGCATGGGTGCAGCTGAATACTCCAGTGTAGGTTTCATACAAACAGAAGCAGCGGGAGCCGATCATTAGGAGCAAGCGTCTGCAGGGCCGGGTCTCAGTAGTTCAGCCGGAGCCTGTGTGAGAGGTTCTCCGTCTCACTGGGGAAGTCCAGAGGAAACATGCTGCAGGCCAAGCGCTCCCCAGTTCCCCTGTCTTTAACATGATTACTGTAATGAGCTTAGAGACTGTTGGATGCACGACACTGAATGTGGATGCAGACAAACACACTGGACTCGCTCACTCTCTTCGCTTTCACTGGCAGCTGAATGTGAAGCCTGTCCTCAGACTCAAACCCAGCATAGCTAGATGGCTCATTGACCATAGAAATTGTTAGGGTAATGGATGAGAAGAGGAAATTGCAATCTGGGCAAAGGTGTAGCAGGTTTGAAGGGCAACTCAGAGAAAAGTTGTCTAAATGGATAAATGAAGGAAAGGTTGCCAGCTAAATAAAATAAATATACCTGCCTAGGTGAAATCTGTGCATAAGGAAGCCCCCAGGTACTTATCACTTATCTTGAAGTAAATACTTTTGACCATTAGACCTCAATTTAAGCAGTACACACCACACAGCCAATTCAATTCATACTGTGCCTCTCGCAAACAGGTGAGACATGGTTAAGTCAAGGTGTGTCCATCTTTAGTCACTATTATAAACAGATTTTGACTGTGTTTCAACACACTAATAAATGTTAAGGTTGTTATTGGATCATCTGAGTCATAAAAACTCGAAAGTAACAATTTTGTCAATGCAAAGCTGTCCATTCGTCCAGTAATAGTTAATTGGTATTTAAAGCAATTTGACAAACCTCAACAACAAAGACACCAACACGTAGGGCTGGGCGATATGGAGAAAATCAAATATCACGATATTTTTGACCAAATACCTCCATATCGATACCGCAACGATACTGTAGTGTTGACTATTGGTGCTTTCACAAAATATTTACACAATGAGATTTTAGATAAATAATCATCAGTAATGTGGATATAATGACTAAGTGGGTAAAGGCAAATCATAGAACAGTTACAACAGTCTGGTAAGTTCAAAAAATGACATCACTTTACTGTAATGTAGCCTTTAAAAGCAGGAAAAGACAACACTTATGCCATATTACGATATCCAAAATCTAAGATGATATCTAGTCTCATATCACGATATCGATATAATATCAATATATTGCCCAGCTCTACCAACACGTACCCAACTCCTCACATTGTTAGGACATTAAGTTTAAGACAAGTCCTGCACATCTGGTTCTTCCACATGGAAAGGACTGTGTACATCACTATAATACAGTATACAGTATTGTCCTGTTAATACCAGTGCCTGGGGACACAAAGGTTAGATACATTCCCAAAACATCCATGGACATCCTGCCAGGCTCTGCCAGATACACTTTGTTGTTGTGCCTTATGCTGCCAGGTGCAGCCCTAAATTACGATTAATAGACTCTCATCTTAGTATATTCAAAGTTGCGTATGTTGACTAAACAGCAGTGTACAACGTACACAGTAATGACCAGATTCTATTTGCAGGCTTACCAAATGTCATGATAAGCCATGTTAACAGGGTGCACACAACAGCTTTAAAGGAACAGGAAAATAAAACTCCATTAACACTATCAATGCAACTGGATAAAGGCTTGTTGTTGAGTTTTCTGAAAAACAACTGACACACAGAAATTCATCTTCAGCTCTAAAACTAAAATGTATGTTAAAAAACATTTGGTGATTCCTTACAGGCTAAATAGTTTCAGATTTCAAGTTTATTATTGCATTTGTATAATTAATGTCCAAGGAGCCTGTAGCCAATTTAATAATCATGCAGTCGTTCTGAGAAAACTGAATTAAAAGTGTACATATTTAATTACAATGCTTCAGCAAAAACACATGGACATACTGTACTACACCAAGAAAAGACAAAATGTGCAGGTTAAGGCACTACTAGTCATTTTCAAAGTTACTGTGCATAACAACTTTGCAAAGTGAGGGTAGATTTAAACAGCAGTGTGGGAGGTCCTCTAACATCATTGTTTTTATACATAGACTTCATAATATTCCTGCTCACATTTTATGGCGTAGAGAGTTTTCACAATAGGTGCTAATGTAAGTAACCCTAGTACCAAAGATTTTACCCAATTTGTTTTAAAAAAATCAACAAATAAACAGCAATCCTCTGGAAACCTGGGCAAGGTATTTAGATGGTTTAGTGACCAAAACAGGAGCAGTTATTTTCTTCCCTGCAATCCGAGTGTAATTAAGTCTGTCAAAGACAGAGCATTTGGTGAAGGACAGAGCAAATGTGAGAACAGTTCTTTTCTTAAATTGACAGAAACTAAGATTATCCTGTCCTTGAAGAAAATAAATCGTACACTACATTATGCTGATAAAAAATACATGCCACAATTCAGACAGCCTTGGTATGGGCTATTTAAAGATACACATGGCACTTTCTGAAGGGGCTGTCAGAGGAAGATGAGGTTTGATTGATGCTAACAAGCAGAAAAGAGAATTTGTTACTGAGTGACTCCCATTTGGAGAAAAAAATCTACACATTTCTCATTAGTGTCTGGGTCCCTGCGTCCCCTGAATCACACCACTTACTATCTCAGAGTCCTGCAGGTTTATTTTCATTCATCCTCCAAAAGAGGAGCAGGATTTCCCAAAGAGGAACAAAGCCATTATCCATTTAGGGGGGGTGTTTGTTGGTGTGCCTGATGTATATACCGTAACACCAAATCGAGCCCAGAGCCAGCGTGTGACATTTCATCTCGAGGTTAGTTAAACTCAAGTGCATAAAAAAAAGCTTTTTTCTGTGTTGATTTACCTTAAGTCCACTGAGTGATCAGTAAAGGACACATATGCTCCATGCAGATTTCACAAAGCAGTGATGTTTGCAGAAAAAGACCTTCTACTTCTGGGATCTCGACTACAGAGGGTAACAAAGAACCATTACTTACAGTCAAATTACACTTTGCATCACATTATCCACCTACAGTACAGTGCTTCCTTCATCAGTGCTATAAAAATAAATTTTATTTTTATTATTATTTATTTTATTATTGTTATTATTAACTGGCATCTATATTGAATACATCATTGGCTTGCAATTCTAAGATCTGTAGTTAAATTCCTCTCTGTTGGAGATATATCTTACTCTAAGAGCAGACAAATAACACATCTACCAGCCACACTTGTCATGCTAATCTCAGTTTCCTTCATCATGTCATGTCCACAGGCCAACCGGTTCATTTGTAAGACACTGTAGCTTTGCAAAATTACTTGATGCCTCATGTCGTTTTGAACACATCGGTTAGCTTTCTCTGACTAATGGTACGCAGACAAAGAAATGGAGCAAGACAAGAGTCTTATCACTAATGTCTGAGAACCACTTTTGACAGTCAGGCTCTATACTACAGAAACAATGTAAAGAAAATACTGTATTATGGATTTTGACAGATGACATTTACAATACAGAGGGTGTACTGTGAAAGAATATATTCTAGCCTATTTTTTAGACATGCTGCATGACTCTGGGCATTTCAGGTCGGTTGGTCCACCATTTTGACAGACAAACCAAATTAAAATTTTGACACAATAATGATACTAGATGAAAAGTCAGGGGATCACCAAAGTTAATAGGATTTATCATCTGGGGGCCATGAATGGCTGTACGACGTTTTGTTATCCATCCAATAGTTGTGGAGAATATTTCAGTCTGGACCAAAATGGTGGACCGACCGACCTACAATGCCCAGAGTCATGCAGCATGTCTCATAAATAGGCTAGAATATAGCAACATGTTAGCGAGAAGTGAACGTTAACATGTTAACATTAGCATTTAGCTCAAAGCTCCCTCAAAGGGACAATACAGCATAAACCAACTATTTGATAAAATGCATTTTCTTTAATATTGCTTCACAGAAAACATTTGTCTCAGATGTAGGCTAGAACTTTTTGTTCAGGATGTTTTGAACAGCTCATTCAAAAGGTCCAAATTCTTCAGATAACTGAATGTGACTTTGATGTTGAGGACTACAAAAGTCTCTTTCATAGCATATTGTCATCATCTGCTCCTGATTTCTGGCCACAGCAAGTTAATTGGTCACTCAGCTGAACAGATTTGCCCACCACACATGCAGCAAAACAGACTTTACACCTCATAATATCATTTCTCAGCATAATGGTAAATTTAACATTTTCATGTGGCTGATTGTCTGTCCACCAGAGGTCATTCTTAGGGCAGCTGATTGCTGATTGCTGTCAGTTATGAGTGACCCAGCTACTGTGTAGCTCAGCAATTTGCCGTGGTGTGTCATGCTCTCTGAGATTCACTAATTGCCTCAATTAATTCTGCCACCATAGCACACAACTCATTAATGCTGACACAAACTTTAATTAGTTAAGTGGGGTTATTCAGCCAGCCGAACCTGAATTCTTATAATTTCTGCTTTTTGAGTTACTATAATGACATTTCATCATCCACAGTAAACCAGTGTTTCCTCTATGTTGATATTTTTCTGCCGCCACGGTTGTTACGGGGAGGCGGAGGAAAGAGGACCCAAACGCAGAGAGAGGCAGGCAGGCAGGCAGGCGATGGTTAAACACAGGTTTAATGAACAAAAAATGAGGAGAGCAAACAACAAAGGAAGTCCTGAAGGCACAGGCAAAAAGGTCCAAAATACAAAAACCAGAATAGGGAATCCAAAAACAAGGGCACAGGCTACGACACGCTGACAGGACAGGAACACAAACAGACACAAAGGGATACAAAACGATCTGACAAGAGACAAAGGGAACACAGAGGTTAAATACATGAGGTAATGAACAAATGAGGGACAGGTGATACAACAGGTGAAACACATCAGGGCGGGGCAGGACAATCAACAAAGGCGGGAACACAAAAAGTAAAACTAGACATGACAAGACAGAAAACAGACTTATTTTTATCAAAATAAAACAGGAAACAGAAATATACACAGAGAACAGAACAGTCAAAACAGGGTAAACAGAAACTACACAATGAACAGGGAAATAAGTAAATATACAAATATACACAACAGAAATATGCAAAACAAGATACATACATAAATCTACAAACAAGGCAAAAGAAATATCCAAACAGGTAACAAATACAGAATAAATCTACAAACACAGGGAACATACAGAAATCAATAATACAGGTAACAGAAACAGAACAAAATATAAAAGGAAAATACTGAAACCTAACAGAAATGTCCAAAACCACAACAACGGTATCAGAAATAGGGCAGACGCACAACAGGGTTTCCGCTATGTACACCGCCGCTCCTTCAGCTGTTTATGAAAAGTCATGAAGTCGTAATTACACGACTCTGCAGAGCTGTGTGCTCTACTGAACTCAAGCAAACTATCATCTGCTCTGTCTCCCCTTAGGGTGAGCAACTGGAACAGTGACAGGACGTCATCACTCGCGAAGTCATGGCAACCAAATAAACAGGGCGAGCCGAGTACTACTTGTCACTCAATCTTTTAGGCAAAGTGAGAAACAGCGACGAAAACCGCGACATTAAATCCGCACTCGCGTGGGTCCCGTGAAATATGACAGCTACAGTTTATTGGAAAATAGCATTGATCAGACCCTAGATGAGACAAGAAGCTAACGTTAGTGAACGCTGCTGTGACGGTCCCTCTGGCTTTGACTGACTCCCCGCTGCAGGAGACGCTGTATTCCTCCGACACGCTGTATTAACGTTACTGTTTTAAAACCATTTTCCAGGTTAGTGGGGGTGCATACCAGTCAAAACCAACATGAAAAACATAGCTAGTAATGTTAACTCAGCATTTTGTTTTGTTGTTAAACTGTGTGTAAAATGAGCGGTGACGTTAAATCACCCTATGGTACCGTCTATTTGCTGGATGGTTTCAAGGTAACGGTCGGTAGCTAACATTAGCAGATAAGCCTGTACTTTTTGCTTCTGAAAAACATTCTAAAGGACACACTGGTAAACACAACATCTACATCAACAGCAGATTATAAATACATGTTATTTTCATTGATTGCTTTTGGCACTGCATTGTTAATTGAGGAATGAAGCTATAGAACAGATCAGAACATGACAATGCTCATGCCACAGAGAGAGTGTGTGGGTTTGCATTTTAAGTAAAGCCTACATCAGGTGAAAACAAAGAATCAGAACATCAAACACAATTAAAAAAATAAACTCTACATACCCAGGACATCAAAGAGGTGATTATTGAGTTGAACATCAGCTTCTCTTATACAGTACATACTATCAGTTAATATCCTCATTAAAATGCTCAACAACCGCTCGTCTCTTGATCTATTCTGAAGAACATCTGGGTATCATCAAACTGTCATTGAATGTATCAAAGTTTTTACCCCTTGGGGATCAATAAAGTTAGCAATTAATAGAATGAACTAGGCTCCAGAATGGATTTAATTGGCTCCTTTGTACAAAATATTTCTTTACAAACTTTTATGTATACTGAAGGGCAGAAATTGTGCTTAGGCAAGGCAGGCAATCCAAAATTCATAACATTTTATATTTAAGCTGGGGGAGTTTGTAAAGTGCACTGTCGCTTTGATCTATTGCATGCAATAAATTAGGCTTTTGCTGTTCCGTTCATTGACACAAAATGGAGGACATTAGCATGTTGTGTCAAACAGACCAAATGAGAAGGAAGCATTTTGGATTCTCCCCCATTATAAATCACAATAACGGTGAATTCTCTATCTGAATTTGTAAAATGACAACAAGTCTGAGGAGCCAGCTGTTCATGAATGGAACAGCATCAGTTCTACAGTGTTGTTTAGGATTATACTGTAGGCTACCCAAATTAATTTGAACACACTGGGCCCTATCTTGCACCCAGCGCAATTGACTTTGTACACCGACGCATGTATCATTCCTATTTTGCACCCGACGCACAGCGGACTTTTCCCTCCACAGACTCACGTTGGTTAATTAGGAAATTAACTTGCCCCCCGGGGGGCGGTTCAGCAAAAAGAGGAGGCGTGTTCCGGTGCAAACATTCCCTAGTGCTATTTTGCAGTTTCAGAAAACAATTCCGCTGAAAAACCTAGTCTAAAGTCAGTGGCGCGTTATTCAGATGCTATTTTAAGGGCGCATGCTTGGCCGTAATGTAGAGTGTGCACACCGCGCATACACTTTGCTTCTCTCATCTCACGGACCCAGCAGTTCCCATTTTTGCAAACCATACATAAATACAAGGAAAAATATGACCTTGTTTTACACAACATTTCCATGAATCATGGATGTATTGATGACATAAATGAGGAAATATTAGAGGACTTAAGGAGATGTGATGTTGAACTGCATGTGCTGATGCCACTTAACCCAAATGCCCCAGCACCAGCACGGGAGAGGAGAGACAGAAGAGCTGCATCGTCTATAGTGAGGTAATCTTGGTCTAATGTTAGACTACATTGCAAAAATATCACCATGCATTCATAACCTCGTGATTCAGTGAGAGTGAGCCCAAAACATCGCAAAGTATGTTTTTGTGACATTTCTTTATTTGCAAAAAGAAAAATCAATAGCAAACGTCGGTCTCCTCGGCTGTGAACCGCTCCTGGCGTGCGCCCATGGATGTATTAAGAGCGTGCGCCTAGCAAATCCGCCATTATAATAGCAATCCGCCATGGAACAAGCACACTTGCTTTTAAAGGGAATGTGAGATAACACTCTGGTTTATTGCACGTTACTCCCAAACCACACCTTTGAGTAATGTAGCTACTTCAGACCAACCCATTTTAGATTTGCGTGGGGCGCAAGAGTCATTTATCCCGCCGGTATAATAGCAACAGCGCCCGAGATCTGCCCACAAAGCTACTTGCATTTGGCGTTTGATACTTGCGTTTCAGATCGTTAAAATAGGGCCCATTATGTGTCAGTTCATTCACTCCAACTTGTTTTTTGTTCCAGCCCTGCTGGATATCATTAGGACATTCCTGTTGTATACTGTTGTAAAGGAGGTAGACTCGAAAACAGTTTTGTGGGCTAAAGGTTGAAAGTAAACAGTGCAATTTCCAAATTGACCAGCACATTATTTCAAGACAGGAATAATGGAATCTCTCACAAAAAAACCTTAAAGCGTTTGTGCTGCTTTAACCCACTAATGTGCTAGGAGCATGAGAGTGCAGTTTTCAAATGCTCCAATTGTTTTCAGTGCCTTTACATAGAAATACACTTAAGGCATTTTAGGGCATCTGCTCCTAACTTGATGATGAATGAGTCAGAACTGTAGTGTTAATGCTTCAAATGTCCCGCCTGCAGTGTCCCACAGAAGCGTATCAAATTATGGGCGTCAAAAATTACATCCAGGGCATTTGGTCCTCAACACTTTAACATTACAGTACCTTGAGGGGAAATACAAAGTCAAGAAGCTATTTCAACAGATGAAGTCATAAAAAACTAACAGACAAAGCATATTTGTGAGATTGCAAATGGCAATATTTCATGTGATCAGTGTTGCAGACTATACAATGTATTGATAGTCAGATTGTGCTCTATGACACTAGGGTGCACATGCCTGCATGAGGCACTAGCGAGATTAAACAGGGACTTTTAACACAATGTTGCTGTTTGCCTGTAAAAAGGCTGCAACTAAAGATGATCTTTGTAATTATTAATAGGCTATATTGATTATTTTTTTCATTAATCAATTAATCGTTTAGTTAATAAAATGTCAGAAAAATGTAAAATGTTCCCACAATGCTTTTGGGACATTTGGGAAGCTGGAAGCTATGGCAATTTTTCTTCACAGTTTACTTAAATGAATTATCGCTTATCAAAATGGTCTACGATTAATAGCCTGTCAATCAACAAATCGAAAATTGTATCACACTGCACTCATTGAACAACACACTGTCCCTGTGTCATGTAACTAACCTTTTCTGGAAATTTGTCATATTGAAAACGGCAGTTTATGCTTTTAATAATGCAACCAAAGAAAGGTATACTGTACAGTGCGGTAAACATGAAGATATTTCAGCCCTAATCAGATAACCCTAACCACCGACACAATGTTTTTTAACAGGTAAGAATAAGGTAAAAGAATGAAATTTGTTTTGACAACACATATCATTTATTAACATTCAGTCTTGCCTTGTTTTGTCATTCTACCACTAATAGAAAAGACGGGCAGACATACTGTAGGCACTGGGTGAGGACATGAAGGCAGGCAAGCATGCAGGCAGGCTATGAATTGTGCCCTCCTCTGTTCCATAATAACTGGACAACCCATCCATTTCATCGTTGCCCCTCCGCAGATCTCTGACAGGGAGTAGCATCATCCGAATCATTGACAGAGATGTGTGGGAGAGAAAAGAACCTGCCAACCTCCACATCCAGCTTGAGTTAACAAGACAAAAAGTTACGCTCCAAAGATCTGTAGGAAAAGAGAGGAAGCCAATGGTACTGAGCACCATCTCTGCTGCGCTCTCTTAAACTTCTGCATCTAATTGTGAGGCTGAGCACACATCTGTGACACTCCAGTTGGATACAGATTCTTTAATCTCTCCTTTTATATGACATCGCCATGTAATATCTATCTAGCTACCCAGGGAGCAGCCAGAGAGGCAGGAAATGAAATCAATGCTGTGTCTCTGCACTGGGTGTTACTTCATTAGCATGGGCACTACAGATGTAGCTGTAAATCTGATTTATGAAAGGGCGACAACGAAAGCGCCACAGACAGACGCAGGGATTCATAACAGCAGATGATCAAGACACCCAATGTATATGTTTCACCACAGCTTTACCAATGTTTGACAGAGGGCAAAGAAAGGGGAACAATTTCCACTCTAACATACAGCATACTTGCATTGCTTCTGCAGTTAAGCATTTAGATCCAGTCATGTTGTATGAATACATAGACTGTAAAACAGTCTATGATGAAATACTGTTAGAGCCCGATTTACTAAGCTTCTAACTGATTTTCATTACCTGAATAACATGACTAAAAGTGAAGCATGTAGAAAATCTATTTACTGTAAACAGGTTACAGGTAAAGTATCACATCCAGTGATAATCACGAAACATGCATGACACAAAATGTATTATTATTTCACTGCTTTAATTTCCCCTGCATGTGGTATCTTTCCTTCCTATACACGCTACATCCATTTCATAATACTGGCCATAATTGCACCGTGGATGTTGGTAACAATGCTTTACATCAACCAGCAGTTAAGTAAACAGGGTTTAATTGCGTTTAATATAAATCTTCACGACATCCTTTGTCACAATTTTAAGCTGTGGGCTTAGGACTTCTGGCAGGTTTGACATTTTACAATGTTTGGCGTTAGCGCACACCTCTCCTGCACACCATAGGCAGGGAAAGGGCTATTATCCTAACTTGGTCTACGTGTCAACAATATTTCAGTTGAAGTATATGGTATAGTATAATATCCTCAAAATGTCAAATAAAATCTATCCAGACCCATCCAAATAAACTATTTCTCCAAGTTGCACCAACATAATAAAGTCTAGTAAATGTGTGGAGTGAGGTCACATTCTTATATTCATTGAAATTTTAATATTTTGCTCTGGGGAAAAGTCATCAGCCAACTTCCTAAATTCTCTTATTTCATTAGCGAGCAATGCAACTTTGTGGGGTACATCTGGGCACCAGCTGTGGTGGGACCATGGCCCTTTAAAGGTCAAAAGGTTTGGATTATCTTGGAGTAACGCCATCTAATCCTGCGTTAGCTATGGAGATGTTATGAAAAAGTAAACAACAGTGGCTATATAGTTGGCTGCTCATAGGAGAACCATTGATATACTCGCCCTTCCTCATTTCAGAAAAACAGAGATTCCAAATGATTACTTGTGCACTCCCATGGGACTGAGAAGCTAAGGAGGGGGATGTGTAATTCAATTAGTCCCACAGTTCTGCACCAAAGGGAGGCAGACTGATCCATCTCATTGAGCCATCCAAGATGTGCAGGCCATGTGTATGCACAGAAGATATTGGCAGCACATCATTAGTGCTGTTGGTTTGGATTAAAGATAGTTTCACTCACTGCTGGAAATAAATAAACCCAGGAACCTCTGTACTAGGAACACCAAGCAGGTCCTCCTAAAATACCCTTAGCAAGCCTTATCTGCACAAAGTGGCTGAATGAGGAGGGCTCGCAGGATGTAGCTAACAGAGTGCAGTGCGCCGCCTTACATGACAAGCCAACCACATTCTTAGCAATGCCTCTGAGCTTGTGCCATGTGTCGAGGATGCTGTCTCCCACTGAAGTTGCATACAGATCGTCCTTTCAGAGCACAGCCTCCTCCACTGTCTCTTTGTCCCACCTCCCAGTGGGGAATTTATAAAGCTTCACAGGGCCTCACTCCATGAGATTCCTGTAATTTATGACAGCCTTTTCCCAGGCACAAAGAAATCAAATCACACTGTAAATATAGTGCAGGTTTCCCAGTATGAGCTCTTCACGTAGACCGTAAATCACAAATGAATGCCAAAGATCCTGACAGTCATTAAATAACAGCATCAATAATCCCACATGTGGCAGCACTACATTTGATTTTGGATTATGAAAAGGGCAGAAAGCATAGATAATGAATGAGACACAGCAGAAACAAATCAGAGGAAATTAAGAATTACCAGAGGCACCAAGCTGCACAACAGCCACTTCATACTGTATTTAAAAGGGAGGATACCCAGTTGTGATCATTAGCACTAGAATGACCTTTGACCTCAGGCTGGCACACACACCTGGCTATGTTATATGACTCCATCCCAGCCAGACTAGAGTGAGACCAGACTAGAGTGAGAGGGTGTCATCTCGTGGGTATAGCCTCTCAGGGGTAGCATATCCACTGCATGTGGGCAGCTACCCTCTATTGGCTGTAGGTCCATCAATCTCCTGTCCGAGGAAACTGAAGACTCAACGGAAAGAGAAGCAAACAGCTGCCATATAGTGGACTGAACAGATGGTAATGGTAGCAAGAAATGAACACCATATCATTTTCAAACTTGAAAAGACCAAATACTGAGTTATTATCCGAGATATCACAACAAATATGTTTGTATATGCACATTCTTTAATAAGAGAACTTATAAAAGTAAGCCTATTAAGATATTCATCCTCATTTTGGTAACATTCATAAGGAGTGTAAACATTTAAAATTGCAACAGCAGTCTTATTATGTATTACTTTAATTGCTATGCACCAGTCCACCTCCAGCCTTATCACACTGATCAGTGGATCATATTTCTTATGCCAAAGAATGGCCACTCCTCCAGGTATTCTGCCACGCACTATTCCCATGCTTAAATCTGTTGTAGACTCCCCAGCCCCGTGGAAATCATTATTAACAGAATTAAGTTTATACAGATCTTGTTTGGCTAGGAAAGACTCTTGTATACACAAAAATATCAGCATCCTCAAGGAGCTTGTGAATAACACGCTTTGTCCCCAGTGCTTTACTATACTTTGCAGGTGATGAATTAAGGCTAGCTTTTTCTTATTTCTGTTCTGTAAAGGCAATACTGATTTCTCTTGTTTTAATGTGTAATTACACACAAAATCCCACAAGATCCAGGAGGCGTTCCCGAGAAACAAACCCAGCATTAGATGTCATGCAATATCACTAACAGGCCAAGATATGGATATAATGATAGGTTTAAAAAACACTAAGAGACAAGAGATTATATTAGAATCTGCTTTAGGAGGATGTTGATATCTCCCGCACTTCAGTGGCTGCTCACAGGGATAGGTACAGGAAATTGAACACAAACTCAAGCCAGCTCTTGGTTCTGATTTGGCAATGACAATGCATGTTCCGAAGAAAGTCAACATTTACATTCAGCTCTTGTTCAGCTCTAAAAACAACAGCGTACCTACAAACAAGGTTACAGTATAAAACATCATTTGTATAATTAATGCCTAACTTAAATTAAAATTTCCTCCTTTGCTAATGATTTTGTGCCATCAGGCCAGGTGACCTTATTCCCACAGCGGCTATTTAGAATTTGTGTCATACTCAACCCAGAGGATCAGCATAACAACTAAGGCTGAGTCAACACATTCATGATGAATGTAACGGTTATAAAATTAACAGATGTTAGATACTGTACTCACGCTCACTGTAGAAGTCTTGTAAAATGTTTGTGTCTGAATCCAAGAGTTCCCAGTGCTTTATGCTGAATCTTAGTAGAGCTGCAGCCTGAAATAGTCAAGTAATTGGTCACTAGGGCTGAGTATCGTTTGAAATGTTTGGACACTAGTGCCCAAGATATATCTGTGTATGGTACCGATACCAAAACCACTCATCTTACTTAAAGACATGTTTTTTTATAAACCCCTAGCCAAAGTTCTCATGTATTAAATGTGGTAGAACGTCAGCAGCCTTAATAAATAGTCAACAGTAAATAATTTAATAATTCTGATTTGAATCAGAAGTTATCTGACCAAAGAACAAGGAGACAAAAAAACAAATCTGACCTGTCATTCATTGGTGGTCAGTCAGCGATACAGACAGATTTTGGTCATTTTGTCAATTAGGTTTTTGCAGTCTTTTTAAAGCAACATTTGTTTGAATTTTTCATTTAAAAAATGTGGCTTCCTGGGGTCAGCGTAACAAGACATGTAAAAAACACTGACATATTATCATCTTACAAAGTTAAAGGTATAGTAAGTGATGTTAATCCAATACACTTTTTGTCAAATTCAGCGAATATCTCCTCACGGTCACCTAGCTCTCTATTTTCTGTGTGTTAATACACAGCCCTGGCTGTGTAAATGAAAAACAAACAGAAAGGAGTGCACGAGCCACAAAACACTGTTCCAGCCAATCAGCAACAGTTGATGGTAGGGGGGAGGAAGCATGTGAATGTGCCGGCCGTTGTCAGTACCCGATCCGTACCACCTGTAAGATCCGTTCTGCGCATGCGCATGATTACGTAGTAGAAAACTAACAATGTCCCTGTGCGATTTGTACCACGCATGCGTTGAAACACTTTACGACCAAACATTACAACTTTTGTATTAAATCTTTATTATACAATAGTCATACAAACAATCAAGACTTGTTGTCGGTTGTCACTGATCCAAAACCGTGTAGCGACGTCGTTGTTGTGTTGTTTATGTTAATGTTTTTACTTTTAATACTTCGTCTTGACTAATAACCATAGACTGTATATTATTAATGCGATGAAGTGTAAACGTACATAAGTGTCCTTTCGAAGACGGGATGACAGCTCTTCCAGACACCACTGCTGTATACCACTATAGTAGCTACATGCTAACGGCAGTAAACATGTCATCTTAGCTGGCAATGTTGTTAAATTCTCCCCAATTCCGGGTCACATTCCTGCTGAAACATGTCTGATTGTTTAGTGTTTGGTTCAGAACCCTTAATCTGCGATTTTTGACGTTAGAAAGTGCTGCTTCGTTCCACTACAATCTAACGTTAGCATACTTATAGCTAACTATTGTAGCTGCATGCTAACGCGACATAGCGGAGCATATATAGCTAGCTAGCTATATATGTACGTATGTAGCAGGACTTTGTACCATAAAAAAAAATCACCAATAAAAGCTTCTAAACCAAATACAAATACAGTAAAGTGACCGGAATTTGGGGTGAAATGTCCAGCATTGAGCTACATAATACTAATAGGAGTATGCTGGTCTCTCACAGAGATCTCATTTGTAGCCCTGATTTTACCTGATACTTTCATAAAAGTACAAACACATAAAGTGAGAGGTATATGCACATGATTAAACTTTATTTCAAGCATGATTAACCTGAAGCAGGACGGAGTCATGACTTAAAACACCAAAGGAAGGCTTCTCGCTCAGGCTAGCTAGCGTTAGCAAATTACCTTCAAAGTTGCAAAGAAATTATCAAACGTAAAATTTGAAGTCTTTATTTAATTTGCTACATGGTGTTGTACTGGATGGCCAGACGACCCTCCGTATATCATTAACAGATACTTTCGGCAACTCCAGCAAACACCTTGTAAACTTCATCTCTGTCATCATAACGGTCTACTGTCACTGTCTAATGTTTTCTTCCGGTAACCATAGAGCTGTGCGCAAGCGTAGAACTGATCAGGCAGTGTCGTAAAACACGTTGAGTTTCTGCGCATGCATGAATTATGCGCAGAACGGATCTTACAGGCGGTACGGATCGGGTACTGACAGCCGTCCGGCAGTTGTCTTTCTGCGAATTTGGGGGGCGGAGCTTCTTAATGGGGGGTTCATAGATCTATGGGAGGGTTGTATTTGTTTGGCAGTTGAGTTCAAATATCAACAATCTCTGCGCAGCATCGCTTACTGCACCTTTCAGGCTAATGTGTTAGCAAACAATAGCCTATTTACTGTACACATCCACAGTAGAAAACATGGAGCAACATTAGCATTAATATGCGTGTGTTTTGTTTTTCTGTCCACCTTTTGAATGTGAGTCCAATCGTTCTATTTTAGCTCTGTTTTGGTCTCCACCATCTCTTATATATTGTATATGTCAATGTATGTATAGAGCTGTGTCATTGAGGGCAATTATCTGCTGATACTAGAAACATGTGTGGGTATGGCATTACGAGCGACCCCTTTCACATCCACAGACTCATTTAATCTAATGCTAATATAAAAAAGACATTCATGAGAGCAGCTTTAATGAGAAGTAGCTAATAATCATTAGTCACCAAGAAAATGACAAAAGTTTTGTTCTTAATAAGCACTAGATTTTGACAGATCCATCTGCATGACTGATGTAATGTGTGGAAGGATGATAACACTGGAGAGACAATTTGAGAGATTTTCCTGTTAAGTGAACTGATCAATTAATCGAAGAAAGTCCATGACTACTGGTTAACTAGAGATTTCTTTGGTAGCAGAGAGGCTAGTCTTGCTTTGCCAGACCTTCCTCCACTGGGCTGTGAGGAGGGTCTGGCTAGTCAATCCGGGATGGGAGAAAAACATGCTCTCATTTATTGGCAATTCTTTAAACGAATCACAATTGCCTTGGGCGGTGCTAAGCGCCAAGCAGAGCCACGGTGCCGCTGCAAAATAGCCCCGGGAAGGAACTTGTTTTGGTGGAACGTGTACGTTCAAAAGTTGTTTTAGTCATGCGACAGAAAACTCAGATTGGACAGAAAGTCTAGCTAGCTGTCTCAATTTACCATGCAGAGATCTGAGGAGCAGTTAACCATAATCGTCATAAATCAACCGGAGTTTAAAATTACAACACAAAGAAAGCGGAAGGTAATTTCCGGCAGAACAAGGGCAATCCCGGAAGTGGAACATCATGGATATAGACTACAGAGAGGCCTACACCTTTGTGCAACACAGTATGGTATATCTGGGCTGTACTTCCAGGTTCAGTTTTCCCAACCAAAATGGAGTCCAAGTTCAAAACGGTCACTGTCATGACAAGCTTTTTGAAGAGTACCAATACAAATCATGCCATGGTCACCTGAGTCAACTTTATCGTTCCATCTCCAAAAACAGAGCAACAAATGTAATCCTAGCTATTGCCTTCCACTAAGGGTAACCAGAGAGTCGCTCTGCCCTTTACACAAGGTCACTGCACTGCTGATGAGCTGAAAATACAAGGCTAAAGTAACACAATCACTTACACAGGACAGCATCCAGCTGCTAAATGCACCACTTCCGTCAGGCCAAAGTGAAATGATGATTTAACAAGACTGTGTCAGAGCAGTCCACAGTTTCTTCTTGGAGACTCAAGGTGCTGACACTACGTAGCTCTGAGCAGAGAGAGGCAGAGAGAGAGAGAGAGAGAGAGAGAGAGTTCTCGCACGGTCAGCAACCCTCGCAGCCTGCAGAGGATCAGAGCAGGGGATAGAAGTAATTTCAGTGCTGCTCTTCCGACAGGAGAGTCCTTTCCCCCAGGCAGTCTCAAAAACAGCCCGGCAGCTGCTGTACACACAAAGGACCTGATGGCCCTCAATTAACCTCGATGTGAAGCTACTGCCATGTCAATTCTCCCTAAAACAAGAACCATGGTGCCATTCAACAGCAATATCATTTTGTTTACTTTATCTGTCTGTTATTCCATCTCACCTCTGTCTCAGTGCAGCTAGCCTTTGTTTCCTCTGTCCAAAAAAAATTGTGTAAGCCTCTGGACATCCCATACTGGGATTACTAAACGCTTTTTCATTTTTATCAATAAGTGAAACAATTGTGTCATAGGTGTAAAAAACAAAACAAATCATTTTCTCAAGTGATTATTGTCTGAACTGTGCTGTGGTGCAGGACTCCTACCACTCAGCTGTATTTGGCTGTGATGCATCACTGATGCAGATCGATAGCAAGTGCCTTGATCTCGGCCCCACTGTCATTGACCTCTAGCTCCTGTGGCGTTCCTAGGAGACCCCCTGCCAGTGCAAAACACGCCCAGCATGCTGATAAAGGGGGCAAAAACATCAGAGCCTTTGAGAGTGTGCCTCTAATGTGCTTTCTTTGTGATACTGGCCACAACAAACACTACCAAAAGCAGAGCACAAACAGTAACAACAAAGTATACAAAAACTCTTAACATATACCGTCTAGAGAACTAATTGCATTTCTTTGATAATGCATCATTAACACAGCCAAAAGACACTGTCAATGCACAATAACACTTTTTTAAGGGTACCTTCAAATATATTTTGAACAAAGAAACACCTAGATGCACTAGTACATCCAATAAAGTACAAAGAAGCTGGGCTGGTTACAACAAGGTGACACAAGCAGCCATTATAACTGAACAAAGACTACCAGGTGATAAACTGTGTTCTATGGATTCTGTGGCCATTAAAACCCAAAGTAGCATTTTGCACTGTAAGAACAGAAGGCAAAATATTGACTTAAACAGAATGATGTACATCAGCTCATTGTGTACTCAAATGCAATGCATTATGGATTCTTAATTGTATTCACTCAAACTGGTTATACAGAGAAACATGTCAGAGACAAAAGAGCATTCGTTTTCAGAGGAGGCTGTATATCACATGAGCTTTAGCATAGGTATCACATGATCCTTAGCACTGATAAGCATCAGTGCTAAGGATCATTCTGATCATTCCAGTGTTCCTGTAACACAAAAACAAAGATGTAACAACAGAAAATACTGTAGTGTAAATTGCATACTTATTCTCTTCACACGAGACACTTTACAAGTACAACTGAATGCCAATAAAGTAATAAACCATTTAAAATTTCAGCAAAAATACTCTTTTAAGATGCTCGCTCGCGGCTAAATTAAAATTCAACAAAATAGCCCTCCTTCAAAACACACACACACGCACGCACGGAGATTAGGTGAAAGAATATTTATTAAATTAACGACAATTGAAAAAATGTACCTACGTTTACTGAAAATTCTATATAAAAGCATGCAAAGATAAGTAGACAGTTATTTACTTAAGCCGACAGCCGGTGCTTAGGGAACCCTCAGATCACACATCTTTTCTTTTCTGCCACTAACCCAATTTGGGACCATGTACTGTGTGCATGACAGGGAAGTCAGACCTGTCATCTGCTACTTTAAACTGGCATCTCATATGACACGCTGATGAGAAGTGCCTGTGCCACTGCCTCTGACCTGAAGCACACTACGACGGCATCTACTTACCTACTTCTTGAGCCTGCTTACACATCACTAGCACAGGCGCTTCGGTTCAGACCACTTCACCTATTTGTTTATCACATTATGCTCAATTATAATAAATAATGTCATATCCTGCATACATGATCAGCTGATCTGGTCACCAAATGAATGGAAAGAGGAAACAGCTTTATTCCTTTCTACCTTCAATCAAAAAACAAAAAAATAAATTCATATTGTTGTAGATAGTATTATCAATTCTGCAAGTTAATAGTAAAAAAAAAAGTCCATTAAACTGCTATTACAGGATCAACAAATGACTGACCTGTGGATGTACTAATACTGATACACCCTGATATAAAGGCCAACAATTATTAATCAAGCGTGCAGCCAATTTAATCTGATGTGAGATCAACCTTACTTCAAATCAAGTGCTTGCTAATAAAAAAAATGTAAAAAACATCTGCATAACAACTCTCACATATTGACTGCCTGCCACAATCATCTGCTGGGGAAAAATACAGAAAAAATTATGAACTCAGATTGATGTACTAATGGAGGAATGAGAATGGCAGCCAGCTTATACATCTACCTCTTGTTCTATAGAAACCGATCTGGAGGCGAGCCAGGCCCTAAAGAGGCTGCGATCAAAGAGAGACAGCAGCAGGAAAATACATAGGAGAGATCTATTTCATCGGTAAACACGAAAAACAAAAGGTTGGGTCACAGTGACAGCATGGGGTGTGTTTTAGTTTCCACCTCCTACACACTCATGCATTAAATATGGTTCAGCAATCACACTCTCCAATGACTCTCAAACCCTTACTTCCCAATCCCCCCCCAGCTGAACATTTCCTGGGGAATTCCGACCAGGAATGTATTCTTGATGACGAAGAAACTGCAACAGCTGAGAGGAAAATCACTTTCTAATGAACAGCACGGAAATACAGTTAAGGCTTTGTCTTTAACAATTGCTTTTTCTCAACTGTGGATCAAAATACTTACTTGGGAATGCATGACCTTGTTATAGTTATTTATGGAAAAGTTTAAGGAGTGTGTGTTTCTCCCTGGGCTGGACAATTGAAAAGAAAACTGACTAAGAGCAATTGATAAGAGCACACGGCTCATGTGATTCCCCAAATGAGGCGCAGAGCTGAAAGAGTGAACTAAAGTTGTTGTAGCAGAGATACCCTTAATAGCTCTCCCATAATATGGAATCACTGTGGTAATGGCCTCTTCAATAGCTGGGAAAAAGGCACCGTTTAAATAGTGCTTGGTTTTAATTACCACTGCAAAGTGAAATTTCAGTATATAATATTTCAAAAGCTTAAACAAGAGGACATGTCAAATGTTGATATCTACGAGTTTGTTCTACTTTTTTCTTTTTCAAGTTTAAAACTTTTCAGATTTCTTTTGGCACACGATTACAAGCATTGCTCTTATAACCTTGGTTCCTGTGAATAATATCTGTGTTGTGTTTGATGGAACAGTAAGCTTTTATCAGTAGCCGCTGGCAGATGCATGCTGCATGTGAGCTTGTGACATTGGTGGTGCTGTGATCTAATTATATCTGTGTACTGTGCTGTGGGAAAGTGTGCAGTACTCATTGCAGATCCTCAGATTGGGAAGGTCTCTGCTTCTTTATTAAACATGGGCAAGCAAAGGGCTCATATTGTAAACCAACAGGTCCAGTGTACCACTGCTGAGATTTACATACATATTCAGTATTTCCACAAAATGTGATATTTGAATGGACAATGCTATATGCACACACAATGAGCAAATCTGTTAGACTAAACATAAATACATTAATCCTAGAGACAATCCACTTCAATTCCATTATAAGGGAAAAGTATTTACGACTCATAAAGCCGTTTCAGCACTATGTAATATGGAGATTATTCTCCATTGGCACATTATTGACAATCTGCCATTCAACAAATCTTTTTACTACAAACTATAAGGGAGGCACCTATGAACCTATCACTTGCCCTCTTTGAAAATATGTTGACATACACTAAAGACAAAATAAAATAAAAATAGAAAATCCCAAAATTGTCAATGTCGTCATCTTTTTCATTATATAGCTCACTGATAAGGCACTGAAGACATAAACCATGGCTTTAGTATTTCTATTAATGTAAAGCAATTCACTGAGACCTCTATTCCATCACACATAAAGCAGACTTCAGCGCCAAAGCATAATTGGTGAAGCTTGACACCATCAACTGTCAACATCCAACCTATTGGTTTTGAAACCCTGTATGTACACTGTATGTACACTGTATGTACTGTATACTTTTCACAAGGTGTCAAACCAGAATGCAGCCCTCTAGCATATAATTGATACTTAACAGACACAGATAGCCTATGTGGAAATTATACAAATTCATTAAGCATTAGTGGTGCCTTACTGTATAAAGCCATCCAGAATCACAGCTGTCTGCTGATACAGCTTGACTCTTCTAGTTACATCACTCAGGCAAAACATGTCACTCTGCAATATCGGTTTGAAAACCCCCTTACGGCATGAGTATCCTTGAACTGACCCTTAAAAATCCAAGATGCCTCTCATAGAGAATGCTCAGCTGCTGTATAATGTAGAAGGGTGGGGTGAATTGTTTTCAAACAGTTGGTCATAGCAGCCAAAAGCTTCTTCTGTAAACGAGAATGTCGGAAGAGGCTGACATGTAGCTAATGTGGATTGGCATAGCGAGTCAGTCCAACACTCACACATTTGTTCCACAACCTAATGTAAAACCAAACATGGAAAGATATGTAGGGGTGTACAGTACTGTGTGGCCCCTTCACCCCACAGCCACTGTGTTGGAGTAACATGTAACGCCCTGTACCTTAGAAACAACCTTGTCACAGCTCATAAAATATCTCTACACAAGTGCAGCACATACACAATTGTACAGGTAGCAGGGCGGTTTAGCAGTTAAAGGAGTCATGTCCTTCGATCAGGGAATGCACATCCTGTCTGCTGGTGTCTTAAAGAAAGTATAACCAGGTGAGCATGCACTCTGACCTCTGCAAGCAGGCAGGTGTCAGGTAAAAACAAAAAAAGGAATATTCCTACATGAAAATACATGAGATCCATGAAATAGCAAAGGATTAGTGGGCTGGAAAGCTTTAGCAGTCTTAACAAACTTGACCAAACTGACCATTACAGAGCATCCCCTGCCTACTCTGTCCACATTTCTGTCAGCCTACTGTATCATCAGTAGGCTGAATCATCAGTGGTTACATCCCTGCATTCGCACTACAGTCTCACTTAGCTTTGATGTTGAGCCGTTCCAGATAACATTCAGGTCAAGTCCAAGTTACTGTGCAGCACATTTCTTCGAGACGCAAATGATGCTGGAGCTGGGCAGCATTAGTTGCCCATTTAGCCTCCTTCCAAGCACAAACAACGCAACAACGTCAAACAAGTAGGTCAACAAAATATTCATCTTATTACCTCTTATCTGTCAATGTCAAAAGCAGCCAGTCACACATTAGGCGAAGACATAGATTTGACAGACGTATAATAACGCACTGGATGAAGCAAATCGCTTAAATCCAAAGAAGAGCAAGGAGATGGTGAAGTGGAACACATCACACTAATCGTGTGAGAAGGTCGTTCGCAGGCTGTTAATATGAAATGTTTTCAGCGCTTCTGCTGAGCCAACATCGAGCGGTCCCTTCTCCCTGTAGTGAGCCCGTTTGGGCGGAACAGCACCTTGAAACAACAGCGCCAGGGTTTAAAAACACACACAGAAAATGAAGGCGAAATCCTACCTGATCACTCGTTAATGCATGCGACCTGGCTTGGATGTAGGCTAGGCGACACACACCGCAAGCGGGTCAGCTCAGCCTGCCAGCCTGCCTCCTCCACGGCATCAAGCCCCTCCTCGTTTATCGTACAGTGGAGAGAGATGGGGAAAAAAAGAAAAACGACCGCATATCTATGCGCTGAAAAAAAAGGAAGCGGCGTCACAGTCAATTGTGTTTCTGATAAACGTAGATGTAGCCAGATCAAGATGGTTTAACGGCTTAAGAGTAGGCTGATTGATACAGATGAGCAATCCTGCGAGATAAAATAGACCCGATAAGCAACGCTTAAAGATCAACACACGAAAGATTTGAATGACTCAGCTCGCTCTTATTTTGAAAATGCTTTGAATTTGTGCAGTGAAGTACACCTGCTGAAAGCGTGTCAGCAAAACCATCAGTGTTGGACAGCCCATAGTCTACTGCTGTGGCACTTGACACAAGATCAATGGCACATGGAAGATTATGTTATAGCCATCCTGTCTACAGTAGGAAATAACACAGTACATGTCAAACGAATATCCAGAAACACCATGTAACCTGTTAATATTTTTGAAATATTTTTTTGCAATCTGAATGATGAATTCATATACCATGTACGTCAGTATTTGATTAGCTTATTTAGGTTGTATTTACAGTTTTGCAAATCTTTGTAGGCCTAACAATTAGAGAGTGTTTAATGTATCTCCTTCTCGGTGTATCATCTCAGTGGGTGTACTGTTTTTTATCTGAGCATATACTGCCCCCTAATGGAGATGTTCAAGCCTCCATGTAAAGATAAGATCAGACACTTGGAAACAAAGTCAGGGGCAGTCAATATTTATCAACTACATATTAATATACCTTATTAATATTTTACATATTAAAACATCAGAAGGTGATTGATCATCTGTCTCCCTGGTTTGCATGGCTATTCTTTGCCAGCATACTTCCCTTCTTCCGAATCACAGAAAATGCTGGGCTACTCCCTAAGTATTATTGATAACTGTTATTGATGGCAACCAGACAACCAAAGAACTTTGCAACTAAACCTTTCCTTCCTGCCAATTAGTATGCATATTGTATTAAATTAGGTAAAACTGTATTCATGATTTTGATTTTTGTAGGTATTGTGTACAAACACAGAGCAGACTCACACAAAGTAGGCATGGATGTCTGTGCATGTGTATGTTCTGATCACCTTCAGTTGAGATAGTATTTTCAGATAAATAGAGTTTCTATATTTTTTTTATAACATCTTTATAATTTACATCAAATTCATTAGATGCTTACACTTGATTTGAGATGCACAAGGTGCTTGAGAGGTAGGGTACACTTAAATTACAGATGTGATGGGAACATTTTAGCAAAACATTTCTGAGAAGTTCTCCATTTAGGACACTTTCCTGGAATATTGTTAGCACTGCCATCATTCTGTCATTTAGTGCCTGGTAACCCATAGTAACCAAGTTACTCCACTTGAACCTTGGCCAGGGCAGAGTGAAGCTTTTGGACAGGATCTCTCCACTTTCCCTTACTACTTTTTGAAGGAAAGCTAAGGGACACAAGTAAAGGGACTGTCAAAATCAAGCAGAACAAGGTTTCTGGTTCAAGGTTTGATCGATTGTCAAGAAGTTCCCTTTGGGATATACAGTACATGTCAAGTTATAGCTGTTCACTTACAGACCCACCACAAATACAACTTTCTGTCATTCATTTTGGTGATCATTCATAATACAGCTGCTCAGTGTCCCACCACAAGAGGGTAGCACTGACATGACAATGTTTCAATACAGGTTGAAGACCTAAGGGGCCATGTTCAGTTTGACTGTATATAAATCATTGTTCTCCTTGTCCTATTTAGCACGGATGTTGACTTTTCAGAAACCACATCTCTGATAAAGAGACATTATGATCAGCCCTGCCAACACTGCAATTCTTCAGTAATAGTAGAGTGTTAGTCGATGAATTCACTATATATACATATGAAATTATTTATTCACCTCCACAAGATGTGATTTTAAATTTCAAGTCCAACATTCAAATATATCAGACTGAATTCTGGGATATTTATATGTAGTGATGCAAATTCTGTCCAGAATCTTCCAAGTGAAGTGATGATGCAGCAATAAAAATGTGTCCAGCATCTTAATGTTTTTATTTAATTTTTTTTTAATTTATTTTTTAAAGATTAGTGTGATATAGCATAAGTAAAGTAGGCTACTGGCATGAGCAGATATGAAATAGGCCTATATACTAATACTGGATGGTTCAACCAATAGCACATGCCACATTTATTTAAATACCACAAGGACTTCAGTAGGAAGTTATAGCGCTCCTCAACACTGTAAAGCTGGGCCAGCTTTATCCCTTGAACTTTTACCTTTAAAAGGTAATGGCACTTCAAATGTTCTTAAATTGTTTAGAATTATTATCTTATCAAATCACCATGTTTATGTTCACAGAACAAGGTCATACACACCATCTAATTGAAAATGGAAAACAAACACGTGAATCAAAAGACTGCCATTTGCTTAAAAACAGTTGTTCAATTTCGAAGGATTACGCTTATCTCACTACACAGTACAACGGTTTCTACAGGGGCATTTAGCCATGTTGTTGTTTTGGATATTTCCATGGGAACCAGTGGCCAAGGAGAGAGGGTGGATCCTGTTCGAGCAGCGCAGGGGGCGTGTGTTACTGTGCATCCACTGGTTTCCTGCTTCATTTAACTGTCTTCATCCCTCAAACAGCCACATATGTGCTGGTCCTGACAAGCGAGAACCTCCAACCCGCTGTAAAAAGAGCCTCGGAGATTTTTCACAACAGCCAAAAGTTTAGCTGGAGCTATCAGTCCATCTTGTTCAGGACAATATTGTGGATTATCCATCATTTCAGAATATTAAGGTAAAAAAACCTTGTGGCAAAGTTAATGATTGTAGATATTATTACATGATTTTCTTTTACAGACTTTTTTGGTGATTGATCAGAACACAAGGCAGCAACTTACAAGCATATCTGTTTGGTTTTACAGAGTTTCATAATTCCTACCAGAGGACCCATGTGGGTGGTGGAGAAGATCCGTGTGTCAGTGGAGAGATCTTACCTGCCTATTCCCTCAGCAGAACTCAGCTTTAAAATTAGTGACATCATGTTCGGAGAAAAGGGTGACAAACCCAAAAGGATTTCCCTCTGTCCTAATGTCATCACTCCTGACAACATCCCTGAGTTCTGCATCCCCCCAACAATCCCATCCCTGCAGGAGTTGAAGAATACGGAGCAGAGCCGAGCTGCTTGCGTAATCAAGGTGTCTCCCTGTGGGGGGGCCAACCCTGAAATAGAGGTGTCATGTCATGAGACGATGAACCCGCACATTATCCAGGTGGAGAGTGTGGATGAGAGCCCCTATGATGGCTGCAGTGATGAGGAGACCACCAATGCAGATCCCCAGAGCCAGGCTGCCTTGTCTCTTCCACACATGGCCAAAGCTCAGACCTGCTATGGCTTTTGCACCTTACTGGAGAGCCCCCACACTAGGAGGAAGGAGTCGCTCTTCCACTCCGATCCTGGCTCCTCTCCCTTGCTGCTGCCCAGGAGTCGATCCAGCGTGTGCTCTAAAGTCTCCCCCTCCACTTCTCCCTCCTCCTCTCCATCCTCATTCAGCCTTAACACCCTGACCTCCAGGCTTTCCCCGAGAGGATACACCCTGAACTGGCAGGCCACTCTGGACAGCGATACGACTTCCTCTACTGAATCCTCTCCTTTCAGCTCGCCACTGCTGGCCAGGTGCCCTGCCAAGTCTTCCCTCTTCAAAGCACTGAGCCATGAACTGCTGTTGTCAAGGAACATGAGGAAGGCAATGGTGTCAAGGAACAATTCCCTGTCCACAGATGAAGGCAGCTCCACAGACAATAGCCCCAATGTCATGAGGAGGGCATCAGATGGGTTAGCTGAAGGCCTGCCCAGCAGCTACAGCCTGGCCCCACCCAACATCTTCCCCATGGACTTGACTCTGCACAGAGAGAAGGTAATGAAGGAGAGAATGGCACCCATAGGGAAAGATGGCAGCCTAAGACTCTCAGCTGAGTACTGCCCAGATAACCAAAGACTGCGGGTTCGACTGATCAGTGCTGAGGGCCTCTATCCGCTCTCTGTAGACCCCAAGATTATAAACTGCAGCGTCAGCCTCTCTCTGGTGCCCGGAAAAGTCCAGAAGCAACGCAGCACAGTCATCAGAAAGAGCCGTAATCCGATCTTCAATGAAGATTTCTTCTTTGATAGTATCTCAGAGGACGATCTCAGCCAGCGGTCCCTTCGCTTTAAAGTGGTGAACAAAATGTCCACCCTGAAAAGAGACTATCTTCTGGGTGACTGTGATTTGCCTCTTTCTAGCATTGTGACATCATAAACCTAAGTACTTCCTTAACTGCTTATTTATGTATGAAATTATTTATTCACATTTTTTGTATTGTAAATCAAGATTTTATAATGATTAAATTATGGAAAACTGAGATTGTTTGTCTTTAATACATTTCAAAATAAGACGATATGCTACTAAGTTTCATATCATAAATTGTGTCAGTCTGCAGAAACAGCTCACCCAAATTTCTCCACATGCATTTTCAGAATTCAATGCTCAGGATAAACTTAATTTAAAACAACAAATCCATCACCAACAAAAAGTGAATCCCAACCTTATAACTGCTTATTAGCAAACAAAAATGTATATAATAATTTACAACCCTTTCATTCCTTGGTGTGTCAATGTGGCGGAAGCATCAGCTGGCCTGAGACAACTACTGTCTCGTATTTCTCCTAAGCCTGTTGTTTTCTTCATGACCTTTCCAATGATTAAAAATATGACTAGAGACCAGGAACCTTAGAGAGGAGTTTTTACCGTATGCATAATTCTAATCAGTGCAAGCTCTATATATCTAGAGAAACTCACATTCTACAAGTTCAATAGAATGTATCATTCAAGGCCAGTCAATGTAGATATATTTTTATCAGTAAAACCTTTTATCTCACTTTTTTATTCATGCATACAGGTGACAAGACTTTTTCCAAAATGGTACTTTCACTATTTTTACAAAACGCTTAAACTAGGCATGGCAATGTACAATACCCTCAGCTCTGGATAAAAATATCAATTGGGCCTAGAATTTGAAAATAAAGCAGCTAAAAGGCTAAATAAAACATGAAACATTTGACTGTGTATGAACTCAAATGGGCCTTTTTTAAGACAACTACAGAACATAACATACTCTATGTTGAAGACTAAAAACAGCATCTCTCTATGCAATATATATACATGTTTACTAAACTGAACAGAGCAGGAGCTCTTAATGGTGCGTATATCCTGCTGCTTTTCAGCAATAAAGATCAGGCTTAAAAGCACTGGCTGCCACTATAGCTCCTAGTTAAAAATTAATAGTTTTCTCAGGGCGCAGAAAAGCTCTGATAGGGGACTGACAACTGCTGGTTATACAGGATATTACAAAACATCAAACAGTAATGTGAGGAGATACATATAAAAAGCTATTTCCACCAAAGCTATAATCATAACCTGCTGGGAGATTGGTTTGAAATCGAAATGTCTGTAATGATACATGCTTTACAACGCAAATATTTCACTAGATTTTACAGTTTGTATTGGGCCACTGAGAAAAGCATTTAGACAAATATAGCTCATGATCCACTTTCAGTTTGAACTACAGATTCAGACCTGCAGTCTCTTCTCAATTGTTTTGATGTAAATAAGGGTTTTGTGTTTCTACAATACAAGGCCCTAACACGCTTTTGTGTTACTGTAATACATAGGAGCATCTCATTTCTGACAAAGAAACGCTTATACACAGACAACCTACATTTTTCAACAATACCTCTCTAAATAGGATGTTCCAGATCCTGTGAGGAGGCTGATACTGTTAGACACTTTTGTATTGAGTGTTGACTCAGCTGTGAAATACCCTGTAATAAATGAGAATTACTAGTGATTCCCCTTGCTGGTCAACCACTGATAGGATTGGGAGGGATTTCCACTGATCTATCTTCATTAAAAAGAGCAGAAGCGTTGGTTTTATACAGCACATTGGTTACAGCAACATTAGGGGCTTTGATCCAAGCTAGTGCCGCCCATACAAAAATGTAATCTGTCAATGGACAATGAATAACAGCATCAAATAATCTTAATAGCTATTAATATTACTCCTGGAAAATGGCTACATCCTGGAAGTTCATCTTCAGTATTGATTTCATGCTGCAACATGTTAAGTCCAACCAATAAAGTAATTTCTTTGGAAAACAAACTGCCCTTTTCTCTATAACTAATATTGTCATAAATTTAAGATTGATCTCTCACCTACCTGTTTCAAACATTAAAAAAAACATACTGCATGACTGAGAAATAGAAATACAAGATTTGGTATGTGTACTGAATTTGCAATGTTTTGTACTTATTACTAGAAGTGATTTCATATTATCTGCAGGAAACATCTGCGCACTGGCTTAATCTCAAGTGTCTGAAAACAGTTGCCTGGTTACCTTCACTCACCAGGATGTCTTTGCCTTAATGCACATTTACAATTTCAAAGTAATGAGCTGGAATCGACAACAACTAAAATTTAGATATTATCAGGTATACTTGGATATCTTGAATGTCCTACTTCCATTCAGCTCTCTATTTCCTGCAAAACCTCCAGTGTTCTCTAGTTTTTTTAATTGGAAAGAAAATGTTTTTATACCAAGAAACGCAAACTATCCCCTTCCTCTACCATATCTCACCTGTCTGTTTTACAGCTTCCAGCGTAAATGAGTCTGTTTAAACCAGTTTCCTTATCTTATTTTTTGTTTTACCAGGCTCCTATATTGTGCCAAAACATATAACATACACCGTAAAATGTCACTGTAAACATATTTGACCAATGTAGTCACCAGTAGGTCCTTGACCCCACCTTCTTATGTTCTCAGGGTAACAACTGCTTTAGAATTGGACTGACGAAGGCTAGTGCACCTCTTTTGTCATTTGTTATCCACCTCCCACAGCAATCAATCAAATGTCCCGTGAGAGTGGCTTTTACATATCATAGACATGATGTCAGGACAAAGTATTCTGATGCCTAACATTGATAGAACAGTAAGGAACTTCTTTTGTAAGTTGATAAGGAAAGTGGTTGAGCTCATTGACTGCATACACGGAACAGATGACCATTAAAAGAAACTTTCTTTGTATTTTATTGGTTTTACTGCACATTGCATACATACATGTCATCAAGCACAATTTGATCTTCAGTTACATATTAAACAGCATTAATCAAATTACCCGATTAAAAGAGGTCAAAATATTCCATGATGTCAGTACTGATGCTGTGAGTGATTATTGTTTCAGGGTCATGATACCACTGTTTATGGCCCCCTTAGTGGAAGCTTTGAGCAGGCTTCATACGTTATATTTTAGCTGCGTCATTAGGCTGTGTGAGGACACACCACGTAGGCTGAAACCAGATCTGACTGAAACAGACACACAGCCAATGCCTGATGATGCTCCAAACTCACTGGAGTCTGCAGTTTTTAAATAATGTAAGACACTAAAAATTCATGTGAAAATTAATTTAATTTCTTTATATAATGTTTTTTTTTTTTGTTTGTTTTTTTGCAACATAGTCTGCTTAGCCTAAAATGATTGAATGACAGTACTTGTGTGCTGAGATGATTGGTAGAACTGACAAAAGTGACATTATGGTTTCATTACTCCGAATATTTTATTTGACTAAGTATATCCGACCCTATTGACATTTCCAGTGTCACAGCGACCATTCATTCATTCATTCTGCCTCTGTCTGGTCAGTGACATCTATTTAACAATGGCACATAATCAACCCGATGCAACCACCTAACATATTGTTATCTGTATAGAAATTCCCCATTTAAGATAAAGCTGAAAACAAATCATGCCGCATCTGCACGTAGCAGACTCATCACTTAGCCTGTGCACCTGCCCTGTGTTACAGCACCCACTCAATCACCTCAGGCACTGTATGGAGCAGAGTCCAAGCGTGACCTGTTCAGTACATAACAACCAAACATACTGTATGCTGGACTTCCTCATCTGATCAGACCTATATAAACAGAAACAATGTGTTTGAAGGCCAGGGTAAGTAATCACTCACAAGCATGGTTGTTTGATTATTGGATATCATGACAGTATGTCAGTAAAAAGTGGAGGCTAATAATAACTCATGGGGCCTTGTGTTACACCCCAGTTGTGTGTGTTCATTTCTCAGTTGCCCTCAGTGATGTGCATGCGTTTGATCCCACTTGTGAACAGACACATGCTGATGAGATGGTTAAATGCATTAGGACAAACAGTACAGACAATACTGTCTGAATAGCCATTAAACAGTTAGGTAAACAGTCTGCCACGACACAGATCATTTGTTGAATTAATACTAACTTTAGACCATCTTAACAGATGTGAACACAATTATGGTGATTAAATACACGACATATAATTAAAAAAAAGAATCACTAGAGATTCTTTTACATTTATTTTTAAAGCAAAATTGTGATAACATAACACTGACGAGCATATTTAAACACATGGCAAAATAAACTGTGCATGATTAGGTACTGTACATAAAAAGATGACACTGTCTTCCTGCCTGTCTTTCTGCGTTTTTTCCCCTCTTGCAATAGTGCCTCGCACTCCCATGGCAACGAGGCCCAGCTCCAGGGGAAACCATGGAGATCCTGCCTTTCATCTGTGAGATGCTTTTATTTCGACACATAAGTTGATAGAGGCTGTCCCTGTCTGTTTGATTCAGATGCACCTCAGCTTCAGTCATGATGCTGCTTGTATCCAAAGCCAGCTGCCAATAGATCCTTCCTGTGCATCTAAAATGAAGTGGGAGGGCAAAGTCTGGATTACGTGTTGTAAATACTTCACAGCGTTCTGTGACAAACGTGCATTTACATATAATTATAAGTACTTTGTCTAGGTGGATAGAACATTTAAAATGACGTCAATAATTTGATACATATACAGAACTCTTCAACAAAACCAATCAGTGTCAAGACTCAGTCAAATGTGTTATTATTTACCAGTGAATTAATTTATCAGTTGTCTTTTTAAATAAAATTACACTTGCTTATAAAGCTTAAATAGTGTGACATAATTTCAACTGAATTAAATCTCACTTTAGATCAAAGATCTTTGCATTGGATGATTATGGTCAGTATTTTTGGTCTGCCCAGTCCACCCACCGCCTGGTGCTTGATCAGTTTCCCTGAGAGGGAGAGGCTATGAGACACATCTAGGTCTGTATGTGTCATTTTAACTGTCCTACTTGCTATGATCCACTTACACAACCAACATCCAAACCACAGAGGGGCCTCACAGTCCTGATTCCCTCGACTTTGTTTGTCCTTGACTTTAAAATATTCTAAAAGTTGTGGACTGAAGAGTAAATTGTTTAATTGCGGAGAGTCAATTTATGATCTCATCCTATATCATTTGTCAACTTAATTATCATGTTTTAGGGGAGAAATCCAATACCATGCTAGTTCCACAAACACCAAATTCATTGCCATTTTCATATAATGAACCAGTGAGACAGATAAAAGCCTCACTTAGATGACGCACAGGCTCTTCTCCTTGCATTTTGAAGAAGCAACAAATCCATTAAAGCTTAATTATGATTTCAAAGCACTGCAGTGCCTTAAAAACTACTCCATAAAAATGGAAACCCTGTTCCTAATTCAGAGATTCTAAGTGCAATAAGGATTTGTTCAGCTCCTTTTCTAACAGCACTATTACACGAACCAAAGCTTGGTCGTGGTATGGTGAAGTTATTAGTGTTTAGATGTATTAGGTGGAATTAAGTAATGGGGAGGCGGAGACACATGTCTCTTACTTTAGTTTGCATTTAATGACAATGACTTAACTAGTAGGCTATATCAGATGTTCACATAATATTTGAAGCACACTGACTTGGAAAATCAATTCCCACTGGTACATGGACATACAGTATCATCATATGATTCATAAAAAAGGCTGTAAATATAACAAATGCATCAAGGACGGAAGATAGATAACAAATGGTCCACAGCCTTTAGTCACGCTATTCAACTGAGGGTAAACATGGAAGCTAGGTGATGGGTCTATGTTTGCCAATTTGGTTTACTAGGCAACCGACTGATACAGACTAGGGTCAATTGCATTTCACAACCCGTGGCACTGAGGAAAGAGTTTGCCTTAGGTAAGATGGCTGAGTTTAACCATGAAACATTCACGCTCCAAGCTCTGAGACTTGACTTTCAAGTTAGCATAAGCCTCATTTTCCATGGTAGTCAATGTCAGAGAATATAACAGCCACAATAAATCTGATGCAGAAAGAATAGGCTGCTTTATAAGCACTGATGCTGCCTTAAAAAAATGTCTCAAATCTGGTTGTGAGCAAGGTGTTGCTTAATACTGCACAGACTGAGGTGTCTTGGGGCGGGTTATAAAGATGAAAGCTAAGAGCTCGTGGGTGCCGCTTTTTCGCCACAATCCAAGTTCTGTTTTTAATTAGGTATCTTTATCTATGTATTCTTGTCACAGAGTGTCAGAATGTTAATGTTAATGTTAATTATGTCTTGCCCCAAGGGACTAAAACAATGATAACACATTTAAACACTAATTCCTCTATACTGTATGAATTATGTTGTTGTTTCTCAAAATAGGTATGACATTGACAAATATTTTTTTGCTTCTGCCACAGGCTACAGTCTCAATATGAATAGTCAACACAGTGCTTCAAAAAGATTTTTCACAATATATTTTCTCTATCGATAAAACTATCTCAGATCTCTTTATCAAACAGGTGATGGTATAACATCCTGTACAGACTACGGTTGGATAGAGTTTAGCTTTTCATCTCTGGAGGAGTAGAATTGCTATATCAAAAAATAATCTTGGATCGACAAGGGCTGTCAAAACTGTTGCACCCCCATTATTCTGTGATCTAATCGTCAGTCTGGGGTGCTCACACACAGTGTGTGCAGTTTGTCTGGTAAACAAGGCCCTTTTTATGTACTCAGTGCTTTGTGAAAAATGGTTTAATATTTGGCAATATGAGGCTGCTAATGCTACTGGTTACCTTATTAATTCGCTATCAGGAAATGTTTGCTAACAGCTCATTAGCGTGCTGTCCATAGCTGCTGTCTTAGTTCCAACTATGTGTGGCAGTGTGAAATATATTTGCTTGTTATTAAGCTTGGTTTCCTTCTGGCATCTGTTTGGCACATGCTGCTTTTAGGTTAAGCTAGCTATGTAGTGGTGATGATATACTCATCTTTGACTATTTCGAGTTACTCTCATTTGCATGTGTTTTTGTGTTAAATTACTGGCTCTTCTGCAAATATTATTGGCTTTGTGGGAAACTTGTGGCTTTTTATCATACATGGGTAACGTTACTGTAGTCCCACTTACTGTACATTTTTATCACCAACTTTTTTTATTTTTGGGTCATTTTGCTGTACTATTCTCCATTTCAAAATAACATTTAACTATATAGCTGTGCTCCTGTGATGCATGAATTGGTTAACCATTTAAAATTTCAGATAACTAGAATATCTACATCAAACTTTCTCAGAATCCAAAGTGGTATCTTACACGTGCTTGTTTTGTCTGATCAACAGTCAAAAACTGTAATGTATTAAATGAAAAACAGCATTTAACAAGCAAATGGTTGTTTATTAATTGTCTGCCAATTAAGTAGGCTAATGAATGTAAATCAGCCATAAGAATTAATCAACTAATATTTTAAGCGCTACTTGTTGTGTCCTAACCTGCTGCTGCATTTTAGGTGGATTACACCGGCTACACACTGCATGCGTGGCGTGAGCGTGGCGTTTCTGTTGCGTGTCAGTTGCGTGGCGGCTGCATGGATATCGGTACAGATCCATTTGTCCAACACGACTGAAGCGTGGTATTGCGACGTCATACATCAATGGTTGATGCTTCACGCCCTTGACCGGCAGCTGATTGGACGAACGCCTGACGTGGGTCTGGCTTCTCGAGAATTTCAACAGAGTGTCATGGCGGCTCGTTGAGAATACGATCTAGTATTTTACGAAAATAGTTCACCGAAACGTGTTTCTGAAAACATTTTAAGCAAGAAATAGGCCATACAGTTGCTGAATCTGTCTTTATTTAAAGATCGACAAAGTTTAAAAGATTTTCGTCTACTTCTACTGGAAAGTCGCGTCGCGTTCAACGGTTTCACTTGCATAAAGATGGGCATGCTTTTTGATGCGCAGCATTTTTTCAAATGCAGTGCCGCCTTCCCGGAATGCTTTGCGTGCACGTTGAAGTCGCTTGACGTCACCCATAGGAAGAGAGTGGTGCGACAGAAGCGTTGCACGGTCAAATGGATCTGTACCATAAGTCTTTCAGTGCAGATCCACTTTGGCAACATGACTGAAGCGTGGTGTCGCGAAGTAATAGAGCTCAACAGTGACCGCACACTTTTTTTCGGCTCTGTCTCTGGAAGTGTTTTTCTCCGTTCAATTGTTTCATTGACATTTCGAAAATTGCTTATATATAGAGTTTTAAGTCTGGAACCAAGCCAACCAGCTACGAGATGAATAGTGAGCATAACACATTTGATTTGGCGCAAAAAAACATTTTGAAAACGGCAAATATACCATATTGCCATAGACTGCAATGGTAGAAGCTCGCTCTAGCCGTTCGCAGTTTCGCGGGTACGGTAAACGTTTCTATGGTAACAGCGAGTTGGACCAATCAGAGACGTTGCTGTTACGCTTAGGATTGTGGGTAGCGTAGTTTTTCTCCATTAAATTGCGGATAAAACATGTTTTTCTTAAAACAAGGTTGATTTCATACAGACTTCTAGCTTCTACAGGAGCAGAAACCTTTGTTTCACAACCACGTAGCTCGGGGTCAGTCTACCTCGGACAGTTTAGACATTATGACTGATATTCTAAATCCTTATGGAGACAATCAATGGGATTTTTACTTCCGGAGTCAGCTGTGGGCGGGACTGTTGAGGTCTATACATCCATGGTTGATGCTCCACACCCTTGACCGGCAGCTGATTGGACGAACGCGTCACGTGGGTCTGGCTACTCCCAAATTTTAAAATGACCATCATGGCGACTCGTTCAGAATAAATCTCATAGAAGCGTCGCACAGCCAGGCGGATTTGCACGGTTTGCACACCAGAAACGTGTCTGACGCGGCGCTGCTGCTGCTAGCCTTGTCTGTACACATGTATGTTTCTCATTGATTTACTGCACTCAAGCAGTAGTATTCTTCATGTTAAACATAAATATATAAAAACGGACACACCACGCAGCTGACACGCTCACGCCACGCAGCCAGTGTGTAGCTAGCCTTACTGGGTTTGATTTTTATCAATTTCAATTCACTAGATTGCCTGCAATCAGTAAGCGGTATGAGGGGATTCTGTGGCCCCGACCATGGTTCTGTAACTGTGTTGTGTATTGATAAATCCATGGTGCTGTTCGTGGTGCTGAAGTAGCAGACGGATTTGTAATTCCAACTTTTCTAGACTTATTTCCCGTTTCGTCTGGGATCTTTACTATTCTCTAAACTGTATAGCTAGGGGGTTTATATAGCTAAAAAGTGTTCATTATTTCCCTCATGGCCCACATAGAATCCATATAATAGCAGCTGGCGTCATCTCCATTTAATGTCTCTGCTGGGCTGAGCCTGGTGTATGCTTATGGGGAGTGATGAGGTCAGAGCCTGGATGCCAAACATAAGCTCTCTACACAGTATTTATTCAGTTAATTAGAAATCCATGCCATGAGTTGGAAGACTGACTTTTTTGTAGTCTGACCAACCTGGCCAACCTGTCATAAATCATAATTAAAAGCTTACCTGTATTATAATTGTTTTTTTTGTTTTTTTTTTACTTTTGCTCATTTACCAACATTCTTATCGATGTTAACTTAGTGATGTTAAATTGTTATGACATCCATTATTTTGCAAGAGGGAGCTGGCATTCAAAGTATAAACCAAAAGACATCTGAAGCAGCAGTGACTGTAGACTGATTCAGTATGACAAAGGGTCCATATGACATAGCATCCCACACCACAGTATCTGTGAAGTGTTGGATAATTATTCACTTCATTAGCTGTTCTGCCACACTGTCACAATGGAAAAAATTGTGTTTTGATTTGCTGGAAGCTTAGTGAATCACTAATTTGCCTCTTTGATCTAAACCTTAATTGATTCAATTGGTGAAGTAATTGTCTCAGAGAGCTACAATACTGCATGTTTTCCACAGCTGGGCATCCTTTGCTTCATGCAGTGAGTTGAAAGTGAATTTCAAAGGCCACAAAGCTCAGATCTCAGCAGGGCACATGTTTCTCACAATTTGAGGCTGCATGTGTGTTCTCACCATGTGAGGCTGCATGTGTTGGTACACATGTCAGTTTACAGTTCAAAGAGAGGGTGAGTGAAAAAAAAGGACTAAATAAAATGTATTTTTAGTAATGTGTTTAATGTGCTAGTTCGTAATTTGCACGTAATCATTTTTCTAATATGCTGCTGTATCATTTATCAATCACTTTACTGCCAGACTGTAAAAAAGAAAAGAGAAGTTTACTGCCAGTTAACGTGACTCACACTCGGAAATTATCATTGGATCAACGCAATGTCAATCTTGTATCCTGGTTGTTGATTGGTTAGGGAGGACGTCCTCCCTTGGAGCATTATATTACATGTTTTGGCCAATAAGATGAGCATGAAAAAAATATAGTACATTAAATTGATATAAGAGATCACGCCTTACAATGGCTCAATGGAAGTCAGTAGGGGCTCATCCTCCTCTGGCCCCAAGACTGCCCTTTCCCCTCTTATCTGCAGCTTACGCTGTTGAGATATTTTAATCAAAATCTCAATAATGGATTTTTTCCAAAGTCGAGAGAAAATTTTATTTTACGAATTATACTGAAATTTCATAATGGTTTATTTCAACCAATTACTCTTTAAAAAAAAAAATTGATATCCCTCTTGCCTCCCAAAAATAAAGGAGGAGCAACCTCCTTTGCCTCTATGGAACAGCCTCTTTTGGCTGTTTGAGGAAATCAAACATCAGCGACGTACAGCTGTTGTTGCAACAGAAAAATGAAACGTGTAACCTAAGTCACAGGGACATCATTATCATTAGCATCAAAAAATCCCCAGCTGTCTGAGTGGCTGAACTAAAGATCAGGCGTTGCCAGTAAGGGACAGTAGGGTTGAACCTCCTGTAGCTGGCAGTGTGATGGGGATATCATTTTCATTTGTGCTGTAGGTAAATATGGTCCTTAACTTGAAATAGTTTAGTTCTGAATAGTCCTTCTCGGGTCGGATTGGTCCTTTTCAGCTAATACACACCCACGCAGTCACCTCCTTATTTTCCCAGGCTCACATACACATTGTCACAGTTTCCAGTCCGGTTTTAGTGAAGTCAGATTGTAGCCCCAGGCACCTTTTTATTTCTTCAAAAAGGAAATGACCTGCATCTTTGCCACATTAGTACGTGCCTGCATACACTCGAACACACTTCCCTTTGGTCCAAGAAAATCTGTATAGTATTTGGCTTAGAATAGCTAATTACCCCCAACTTGACTCGGAATGTTTCCTTTACACATTGCTAGTGGTAATTACCTCTGTGTGGTTAGTTACGTTTGAGTACATTTGAATGACCAAGCTAAAGGTAGAATATAATGTTTGTGTACATTATTGCTTCACCAACTGTTGAAGAAACATAGTGCTTTACTGGATTTAAATGTATATGAAATGTACTGGTTTACATTTAGAAATGTAAGTACTCTTTTACTGTATGTTAAAGAGTACTTTAATAAGAGTGGCCTATTTCAACAATGGGGGTGTTTGCATGGCAATTCTTTAATTGTTAGGATTAGGCCTATAACAATTTGGTTGGTGGTTTACCTCATAGGCTGTGTACCTGTGTTATTACATTGTCTGGTTCACATAACTGTGATATAACAAGAAGATGTTTACTGGGATCACTCAAAAGTTTAATTTGTCTGAAAAAGTAATACATAATTATTATAATTGTTTTTTTTTTTATTTGACTAAAAGAGACAATTATTTTGTTATTTGCAATTATTTCTGAGACAATTATTTGTACAGTAACATTTGGAATTGTTACAGCTCTAGTCAGGATAGTCACCTCTTGGCAGAATCTACTGTGAACACCAGTATGATATTGTTAGCAGGTAGTTTGCATTTCAACAGCAGCTTGACGTGTGCCGCCATCTGCTGGTGATACTACCATAGCTCAGGCTGAACCAAAACCAATTTGTCTTTGTGGAAAGCTAGTGCACAAGACACATGTAATGGGATTTTAAATGTACTCTGACTGTCCACTAAACATGTTTAAAAAGGCTTGAAGGTTTCCCTCAGCTAGATTTGCTAATTTCACCTCTACACAAAACCAACTCTATGTATATGCACAGGCACGTCTGCTCTTATACTTGTACGTACACAGACATTAATGGACATGTACCAGCATATCCCCTTCACACAGATACACCGACCGCCCAGGCATTGATTTAATGAAGTGTGCAAACAAATAAAAGAAAATGCAAGACTGTTGATTTACGCTATGCACCTTGAATATCTCTTTATTCTGGCCCAGAGCAATTATTTACAAGTGTTTACTCAATAACATGAAGTATGGTCTCGACAAAGACACTTGTTTACACCCAATCACAGGGATTGCGCTCATACATGTTAGGATACACAGTGTGAGACCCTTTCTCTCACCATGCTATTTTTAGTAGACACCAATGCCTTCCGGCAAAAATCACATGAATATGGATAGTGTGCTCGGCTGTACAGAGTGTTTTGCAGCAAGAGAGCAATGATTCAGACAGACAGCCTGCACGTACTCTGTGTGTGTTCAATAAATACTCGACCAGTGCTGGAGTATATATATCATTAGGCTGTCAAGGAATAAAAAACATAGGGATTATTTGACATTGAACATTTTGCAACTTTTAAATTTACTTCATGAGAAAAATGCAGTGTAGAAATTGAGATTTCACAGCATGTCATTAAAAATAATGTTGTGATATTGCTTTATTTCTTTTATTATTGATTTGAAAATTACACTTGTCTTACTGGCGGTTAAAGTTACTGGTTTCCTTTCGTCAATACCCATTCAAAGATTAGGAACTCACTTAATTCTTATATTCTTAAAGATGTAAAAATCTCATTTAGTATCACAAGATAACTGCATGAAACAGCAGATTCCTCAGTTGGTACCACATTAGGGCTTTTCAGCTTGCTGCAATCTTTTTATCTTCCTCTAAAGCACATAATTCTTGTGATCATTAGAGCTTGCAAAAATAGCACCACCACACAATACAAGTAGGCCTAATGGATTCATGATGCAGAAATGTACCGTTAAAAAAGAAAAAAAGTAACACTATGTTGCTTTAAATATGAAATTTAATTAATTCCTAAACATGGGAAGTAAACATTAAAATATTGATTGAATTTTACCACAAAATACTACCAGATATTCATAATGTTTTTTTATTTTTTTATTTCCTGTGAGCTTATTTTTTTCTTCATGCCAGAAACCCAATCATTCATTATTTGTAAAAATAGCTAGAGTACTTGACTTTTTACTTTGCACCGGTCCTAAATGTATCTGGTTACCTTCCATCACTCTTGTGCCAACTAACGTGGTCTAGCTTCCTGTCCTTGACCTCAGCATCGTTTGCAAGTCAATATTATTCAAAAGGCTGTCTATGGTTATGCCTTTAAATAGGCCAATTTAGGCTTGGTGCACATGCATCTTGGAAGACAGGTTTATTTTGGTGTAACTCCATTTTTCTCAAGTCTCCTTGGCCTTCTGAATATATCCTTGAGAAAGAGGCCATAGGCATCTGTACTTTTCCAAACATCTAAAATGAAGTTAGCAAAACAATCACAAGTGTCTACCTTTAGTAGATTACAGTTCCTGCAAGTTTAGCAATGTCCAGCAGAGAGTGCCCTGACTCTGTTTAACACAGGACTGCTTAGCACCAACCACTGGCTGAAATGTAGGATGCACATTTCACAAGTTAGTGGATCAAATATCTGTAGTGAGATTCTTAGTGCTATTTGTATTATGAGCATATATATTGATGTACTGCAAGTACTTGTTTTGTGTCTTGTTTTTTTTTTTTACACCTAGAGTACAAGTATGATCAGGGGAATACAGTTTTCACTTAGCAAATCTAAATGATTCATTTGTCATGCAGTTACACTCCAAGGCTATGATGAATCATTTGGCCAAAATATTTTTTACAGAAATCAGTATCATGGCTCTGCTAACAATGTTTCAATTCCACTGATTAGCATTGACTTCACCTAGGGAACACTAAAGTGTCTCCTAAAGCCTCAACACTCTTCTCTTCTCACTCTCCTCTCTCCTCTCCAGCATTCCTACTACTTCTTATCTCCTTTTATTCTTATTTGCCTTGTTCTCTTCAACTGTCCTCTCCCCACGGAGTGGTCTTGTTCTCTTCACTTGCAGATGATGTGGTTTGGAGAGCTGGAGCTGATGCAAAGTGACGTGTCTCCGAATCACAGGAGTGGAGCTGAAGCTGGGCCTCACTTCCCCCGCACTGGGCTGTTTTTGTTCGCCGCAGCTCATGCGGATAATTTGCTGGGATGCAGTGGAGGGCTGTCACAAGGACTTGGCTCAAGGGGTGTGGGAAAATAGCAGAAGCGTCTTCCATGCTCAAACCCTGCCTTAATGATGAGCATTAAATATGAGCATCTTCTTTGTGTAAGCGATGCATTAGGCGCCCTACATGTCCCTCTCCTTGCTTTCGCTCTTTCTCTCTTTTCGTCTCTTCTTTCTCCCCCTGATCCTTCATAGCCTTGTCTAGAGTCTTGTTTGAGAATCAGTTGAATAATCTGACTGACAAGCAGCCTTTAGGTCATGGCATCTCTGTTCAGAAAATATTCCCAATTCTTTGTGAAGGCACAGACACAAACACAGCTCTACGCGACTGAGCTAATGTTACGAATGCTACGAATTCATTCAACTGAAATGACGAGGGAGACAACAGTGGCTTTGTCTAGGCATTCTTTACCATTCTCTTTATCTCCTCGAATGCTTTTAATGTGATTGCCTGATGTTTTGTACTGTAACTCTTACAGAACTACTTTGAACAAGTCTATCATTGTAGCACTGCTACCGTATAGTAGGACCAGACCGAATGATAAATTAACAGGCAGGAAGCTCCTTCATACCTTACTGATCAGAGACAGCAGTCCCAGTTCAGTTGAACAAGTCTATGTAGAATTGTTACAATGACAGGTACAGATAAAGCGATCTCAGGGAACTAAGAAAGAAAACATACCACCCTCCCTTAAAATAGACCTCCCTGGGTACTGAAGCAAAGGACAGAGTGACATTGTGAATGCTAACATCTGTGCAGAACCTTGCAGTACCAAATGCCCCAACCCCAAGTTTGAGCAGACTCTACCGTCATTCTCCAAGGAGCAGCCATTTTGGAAGGCTCTCCCGGCACAGATGTTGCATATTAAAATGTAGGGCTGTTTTAGCAGAGGAAATGCTGTGGAGAGAGGGGGCTGCTCCTCTGTGGGCCTCACCTGTGCCTTCATCCGAGAAGCCAATCCAAGAGAGGGTACTGTCTAACCAACCAAAAACAAAGTGACATTCAAGATAAAGTCACCCTGCCGCCTCTTTGACCCTGGGACGCTGTGGATGTGGACAAATTATTTCACACATGAACATGCCTTGTTTACAACAGAGACAATTGGCTCACATGCTAATTTCAAGAAAAGTAATTGCTGTTTGCCTTGTGGATGCTCTGATATACCTCAAACATATGTGTTGCTGCAGCTTATATAAAGAGGAACTGTGTAAGTCCACAACATAAAGCAATGTGATATCATGACTTCGCGTAAACATACACGCCACTTTCCTAAAGCCAAGTGGCGTGTTATCTGTACGCATTTTGAGCTATCCGCGTGTATATCTACGCTGTATACAGCGGACAGCAGTCTGCAACGTCACAGCGTAAACATACACGCCACTTTCTAAAGCCACGTGGCGTGTTATCGCAAGGCTATGTGTTATCGCGAGGCTACGGTTAGGAAACGTCACACGCGGGTTGGGTTTAGGAAAAGAAGAACCGGTTGGGCTTAGGAAAAGAAGAACGGGGTTGCGTTTAGGGAAACAACAAACGTGGAAAGGAAACATCACATGCAGGACACAATCCCCACTCTCCTGGCTGAAAGTCCTGTGTTTTACCTATCCTTCACCCCGACCAATCTCCCTATGTGGATTTTCGCCCTTTCATACTACTCGCTACGCCGTCAATTCACGCACAATCGCAAGGTAATGTAAGTCAATGGAGGCCAAACGGCGTTGATAAACACGCTAAAAAGTGAGTATGTGTCTTGATAACATGGCAACAATGGCATACGAATTGACGTGTCATACATATGCCACTTCATGAGATCAGTCTGCATAAAGAGAATCAGTGCTTTGACCCTGTCTGACTGGTACTTAAACAGACAATGAACATTTGCCCATCTCTCATAATGAAACAAACATTGTCCACAAGATGGAGATATTCACTAGTTTAATGCTGAGCTCCTAGATGGCTCCGCACAAAACCGTCAGACAGAGGGGAGAGAGACAGCCTGAGTGAGTGAGAGAGACACAGAGGGAGAGAGAGATGCATTCCATGGCTGTGTGTGACAGATTGTGTTTGCATGAGGCAGTATGTGATGCCTGTATGTTTGAGTGTGTCTCTTTGTTTATGTGTACGTGCCTGAGTGGGTGTGTGTTTTTGAATAGTGCAGCGCTCTCCGGCTGAGGTGCTGAGGGGGCAGAGTGTGTTAACAGAGAGGTTGTGAGTGGTCCCTGAGCTTATTGGCGGGGGTCCCAGGGGCGAAGAGGTCAAAGCAGGTCGGCTGTCCTGTGTGTTGCCGGGCCCTGAGGCCCACTGTGTGCTTGGGAGGGTTCAGGTGTGTGTCGACCTCTTGCTCCAGCGGGCTGTAAGTAAAGAGACTGGGGTCTGCTGCTCTTATCCAGGAGGCAAGCTGCTGCTGCAGGAGGCCTGACCCGGACCTAGAGAGGCCTCTTCTGCATCCCACCTTTACCTCCACCTTTAGAGCCTGTGGAGGGTTCAGAAAATCCACAGTCTCCACCTAACTTCAGCATCACAAAACAAACCAATACATGAATGGCAGTACAAAGAAATCTATCACTAGTACTAAAGGTTACCAGCTTATAAGGTAAAAAATATAAAAAAAAATATTAATAATAATAATATTATAATATATTTACAGTATTTGGAATAGGTAGCAATTTTGGTTAAACTATTTTTGTTGTTATTATTATCATGAGTATATATTTATGCTGACATGATTAGCAGATCAGTTGATGAGTAAATGACAGAACAGTTACAATTTGATAGCTGGTTAATTGTATTTTAAGTTAGCCTAAGTCATTTATTAAGCAAAAATGACAAACAATCTGATTTGAACTTGCTTCTTTTCTCTGTTTGATGCGGTATTTGTTTTTGTTTTTTATCAAAAATAATAATCAACACATTATTTACTTGTTACAAATGTCTGCAGTATCACTGGATTGGAATCACTGGATTCTCATTTAATTCAGATACAAACAGAGAAACAATTGTTCTGATGCAGCATAAAGTGCAGAACATTTTGATGCTTTATGTCATACTATGTTGAAAATAGAGCACCAATTTAAGAATGAAAGAAAGACTGGATGTCAAAAATACCAATCAAATTCATTCTTTTCAGTGAACACTAACTTCCAAAACATCATTAAAGAGGCTGGCTTAATCGCCAAGAATATCTTTGCAAAAAAGGCCATTTCTCTCATGCAGCATAATGATGAAAAGCCATCGTAATGATGCTACAACTATGCTACTGCATGTTCTTTTATGTGGGGTGCAGTCATATTTTCTCCTCTCTGCCATTGTGTCTTTATATGAGTCATTCAAGGATGCCAACTAGCTAATCCAGAGAACAGTCATAATAGCTTCTATGGACAGTTGAGTGCACACACCTTGTCCATGGGTGCATTAATTAAGATGGTTGCTTGAAACCACAAGCAATTAATGTACTGTATCAACAAGCACTGTGCACCACAATAGTGAATGGTAGCCAAATGGTATTACTGCAATGGCACCTGGTCCTCAATAGGCATTGTTTGGCTACCTTTTGTGCCCATGTAGTGTGACATATTGCCCTCAAGCATTGACCATCTGACCAGGGAGAGGGCTTAAACGCTAGGCTAATAATAGGAGAGCATAGCCAGGCAAAGGATTCTAGTAATTATGCCCCACTGTGGGACATGATGGGTACAAAGAGGAAAGAGCTAAGAGAGAGAAGACAATAGTGGGGAAAGAAACAATGTAAGTCAGAGCAAGTTATGTTGGTATTACACACCGCAACTCAAGAAACTACCACTTTTTCTGATGCAAGATGATGTCAGTCAGAACAATTAGTGGTTGGTTAGACTTAGAGGTTAAGAAGGCAAGGACAGTCCAAGTTCCTGAACTGGATCAACGCACCTCAGCCTGATGTGGGAGAATTGGCGCTCCTGGTCAGTGCGGCATACGCCTTCAAATCAGGCATAAAACGTGCTAGGCCATTTCCAGGTTCTGAAGCCAAGGTCTTGGCACGAGTCTGTCTCTCTGGGTTACACAGACCTGCCCTTGAACTCTGTTCCCAGGGAATAGACTCATTCTCTCTTGAAAAGTGGAGAAAAGGAAGCTATTATCTGACACAGCCTGTGGAGGAGACTGGGCGATGATAGAAGACTCAGCCAGGAAAATGAGGCCGAAGCAGACCACCAGACCAAAGTTTGTTTGCACAGTGACTTTCATATTGTTTGTTTTTGTGTGCGAGTGTGCTCCGCTGTGCACGTGAACTTGTGTGTGTGTGCTTAATTTGCAGTTTCACAGTGTATGTGAGCCCCTCACTGTGAGCAAAGGAAGGATGCAATTTACATTTTTTTTGTGCACATGTACAGGAGCAGCAACAAATAAAAACCCCGTGCCTAAAAATAAAATGACTTGAGAATTAATTAAAGTCAGAGTGTGCAGCAACAAACAGATGTGTCCTATTTAGGGCTAATATCAACTTTAGCTAACTAGTGTAGGGAACTTGTGATTGATGGCGTCTGTCACTGTTACAGCTCCAACATGCCTTAATCCTATCCAGCGGTTGCACAGCACCCAGATACACAATGCCTGATCTTTTATTCCTTTATTCAAATCCCATCGATTGAATAGAGTGATCAGAGGCGTTGCCCTCTCTGGAAGAGCTTAATCTCTCACTGACACATGGAAGACTTGCTGGACTTTGATGATGCAGCCGCATATCCTTTTGGGCTTTCAAACAACTCTGCGTGCGCCGCTACCTCCGTCAGCTGTCTGCAGAACAATCATTCAGTACAAAGCACTGTCAAGGCTTCAGCAAGCAGAAGCTTCACCCTGCCAGCCTCTAATTCACCCCCCTGCTCCTCGCCCGGCTGCAATGCACTGTGGGATTGGATAACCAAATCCCAGATGCAATTAGTGGTGCTTTCAGAGGCCATGGTTTAAGCAATATGCTGAAATACTCCATTGTGCCCCTGTGCACTGGTTCCTGGCAAATTGGAGTATCATCAGATCTACTGTGCTAAAGACATTTACAAAAAGCTAAAATCATTGTGGACAATTCACTTTGTTGCACTCATGGGGCTAAACAAGAGGAGTCCTGAGGATTTTTAATTGATGGGTCTATTGTTTCTTTGTACCCACTAAGGGTACCATAATTACCCTGTTCATTATCCCTCTGCGGTTATGTTAAAGAGCCTGTTATCAGAGCCTATGCAAATGGTTCTACAGCGTGCTACTCTTCTTCACTTGATGTTTTTATGTTATGGGGCCTATTGCATCTATGTATGCTTTACAGTATCTTAAGGCATTCGTCTTGAAAGAGTTAGTCAGGGCACAATGACATTCGGTCGATACCGAACGAACAGACGATGATATATTTATCCCTGAAATAATCCTCAGGTCTGACTACTTCTCCATTAAAATGATAGATTTGACTCGAATAACACCCACACAGCAACGGATGTCAGAGCAGAAAAATGAGCCTGTGTTGTCACAGCAGGGAAAGAATGTCATCTGTGTATCAAATGTGATCATCTTCATGGGCTTGTGGAGTGTGTGGAGCAGTATGTGCCGTCTGGTAATATCTTGTGACAGCCACACAGAGCCCATCCCTCACGGTATGCCCAGATCTACCTGGGAAATGACCATCCCCATCAGAGCGGGCCTGTCATCTACAACATGTCAATGGAAGGCAGCGTCATATGGTCAGATAGGCTGTCTGTGTAAACAAAGACACAAACATTCCCAGGCTTCCATGCTTATACACATAAAGTGTGCACTTATAAACACATGCACAAATGCACACAAAAAAGTTGAAATAATCCCAATACAGTGTTGCACACGTATGACTTCATATCATAAATGCCCATATTTAACTAACCATAAATATATAAATATCCACTGCTCATATAACAGATGAAATAAAAAAATGTTTATATAATATAATTGAAGCTGTACAGTATGAATGTGCATTCCTATGGAACAGTAACACTTACCATGGAAATGCCCCTTTCCACAGCTTTTACTGCTAGATGTTAAATACATAGATTTTAATAAATAATAAGACAAATGCCTTATAAAATCAAAATGTCACTGTTAACTACTGGTTCGAAGTGTCATAACTGATTTGTTCATGAATTTTGAAACTCCCATGCAGTTAGCATTAACAGTGGTTCATTTTCACAGAGTTTAATATGATCATTAATAAATAACTACATTTTACAGTGACTGTGTTCATTTGAATTTGTACAAGCAATAAACTTAAATGAAGTTTAAAGTCTCACTTTGCACAGTTGAATTGAAATAGTATCTCAGAAGCTTTATTGGTACTTTTGACTGGTACAATTCTAGTTGCTATTAAGTATGTACTAATCAGAACCTTAAGTCTTAAGAAAACAAACTCACAATCTGAAAAAAGTAAAATGGACAATTTCTTATCTGTTATCAAAGCTTAATACCTAAATCTAAGCGCATTTTATATTATGTGATTACTCCTGTTTAGCGTTGGTTGATTGCTTGCATATATATCAATTACCAGGCAGCCTCATGGCCCAGGGTATTAAGCTGTCATGATAGTATCTGAACAATAAACCATTCACATGTCGAAGAACCATCTGACACATAATACCAATAAGGCATAGATTATTGGCATGTGAATGACTCTCAAACAGCTGGTCAATGTTATAATAATTTACAGCTAAAAACTAGAAATCCTATTTCCTGTAATTCACAAGGAGTTGTTTAGCTTGAAGTCATAATTGTAGGTTATTTGTCTAGCTTTTGTCATTTCTTTCTGGCACGGTTTATTTTCTGATAGCACATCTTTGAAACTTCTTCATTTGTTCCACAACAAAAGAATGTTTTTCAGCTATTAAAAGAGCAACAAAGGCCACTTTGCTATTCCCCACCTGACAAATTACATAAAATTGCAAGTGCAAAAAAAAACATATTTCTCGCTGTTTGCATTTTTGCAATGCTGATCATTGTTAAAAAGGGCTTTGAACAATCTGCACTTTTTTCCTGTCAAATAACTTTTCAGCATTGTGTTGGAGAATGCGAAACTAAAACCCCATCCTATGATTGTGTGCTGTCTACTTGGGTTGAGGGGCTTTACAAAAAAAACTAGCTCCTTTTGGCTGCATTAGAAGACAGAAACTGTGCTGACTTGCAGACTTTTGAAGAGAATTCTACATTTGTATGGCTGAATCGATACAATTAAAATTGCCTTTTGCGTTAAGCAGTTCGCCTTCTAACTCAAAGTGGGGACCTCAGCAAAGTTGTTGTTTTCTCAGTCTACACCATTTACCTCAATTCTATCATCACTGACAACCTGCTTGCAAACTTCAAGGCCAAGTGTGCATAAAACAAATCATTTCTGGGTGTCAGCAGATAATGTGGGGTAGTGATGCAAATCTGTTTACCACTTTTCTTCCAATACATTAAAGGTGCTTTTGTGTTGTGTGCTTTGACGGCGTGTCATAGAGCAAAGAATATGTGTGTGTGATGTGTGCGTGTTTGTGTGAGTGAGACAGAAAAGAAGAGAGTGATTAAGTGGAGGCCTGTTTATATGCGTTTGCTTTAAGTGTGAGCAGGTGGATTTTGAAGAAGCATCTGCTTTCTTTAAGTGGTTTTGAAGTTTATCTGCATCACATTTCAGACTGTGAAGTGAATATGGGGACTAATTATTATGATTAGTCGTAAAATTGTGTGTAGAGAACTAAAGAATAACAAGAATGTCGTTACCCTTTTGATTCCATGTCTCCACTCATTATAAATGCTCCATCCATTGAGGGTTTGTTGCAACCTTAACTTGCTCTCAACTTCGGAGCAGTTTTTTCAGAATTTACAGGGTGGGTGATTGTAGCCTTGATCTTTTCAATTTAGTCTCTCATATGTAAGTTCAGACAACACAGGAAAGTTGTAACAAAGCTTGCTTTTTTGGTGCAGCGTCTCTTGCTGACACTGTTTATCTTTCAGAGCCTTAGTTCACCCTCATATTCAGCAGCCCGCTCTTTAATTATGATTAGGCTGTTCACACTTCTCACCCTCCTCATCGCTCAATTACAGCACAATATTGATTTGTTCCTGGAGAAACCATCAAGGATGCACAGCCAGGAAATCACTGATATGCTCTCTAATATGATAAATGTGTTTTAATCCAACGTTACATTAAAATGCCATTTTACACTGCTATTAGTCACTAAATTAATGATCAGAATTAAGTAGTTTGGCAGTTGGAACGAGACTGGCCCTTGATCCCCTGTTGTTGGTCATTTTGCTCTAAAACTTTGTCCTCATATCTAGTGAACCCATTTCTTGAAATGGAACTTATAATAAAACAACAATTCATCACCCATAACAGAGGTTTGTTTAGGATGTTTTGTTCCTTTAAGTTTAAGCATTCTCCCTGAGGTACACATACAGTATAAATAGGATCCTACATGTATACTACATTTAACAGCAGTCAGTTGGTTATAGATAGTATCTGCAGTGGCACCTTAACTTGAGTGTATCATATAGACAGTACACAGGCTTGTACGCTAGCTCAGCGACAGAAAGAGAGCATGTGGCAGTGTCAGCAGCCTAGTGCGGCGTGGCCAGGTTTCCTGGGGTGAGGGCTGTGCTGTGCTCCATACGGAGGGCCTGTGCTGGGAGCCTGGGGGCCATGCAGTCCCAGGCCAGCAGATGGGCCTGTGATTATTATTTCCAGGCCTGTCTTACCTGACCACTTCCTCACTCCGTGAACAGCTGTTTCACTCGCTTCACTGAGACGCTACATGAACAGCCATTTTTCTTCTGTTCTTTACTTTGTACATAGTATAAATCTTTACTGTGACCCTGCTCTGGGCTCCTTCCACCTGTGTCTTACCTCGGGCAAAAGCTCCCCTGGAGGATTGCTTTTCTTTTTTTCTTGGTCTTTACCAACACAGGAAAAAAAAAAACGCTATTAGGATTGTTTTCTAGACAATGGAACACTTCATTTTACCATCAAAGCCATCTGTCTGTGGCTTTGGTATGATGTTGCGGGTTGTCATTTTAGTGACATCCCTTCATCAGTAACATGTTTTCTACTATTTGGTTTTGATGCTGAAAATATATGATGACAATCATGAGGATTATTGGGATTTGATATAGAAATATTATTTTTCTTGCTCAATGTGAATGTGACCATGTGAAATAGGTGTGCCATCGTAATCTTTAAGAATAAGATGTATTGCAAGTTGTTAGAACATGCCATTTCTCTTAGACAGTGTCAGGTTTAGCAATCACATATTGCAGACTATGGTGCTTTTGGATGAATACCCTCTTTAGTCAACCAATTCATCACACTGCAGGGAATATTGTTCTACAGCACCTGGTGTTCAGACTATTTCTGTGTTCTAAACACTGTTGGTACAAACCATTTGTTCTCCATCCAACAATGCTTGCAAAGCCTCATTACGGCTCCATTATTCTTGGAGGATTTTGCGCCCATTTTAAATATTACTGTTATAGTACACATTATTATTTATTTTGAAATTGCATTCTGTTTGTAAGTCTCAAAAGGGTAATTCACCTTCACCTTTATTTAACATTATTTCTAACTGTACACTGGATGGAAAAGTAATAACCCATGAGCAAAGAGTTAGGGACAGCCACAGTTCTAAAAGCATCTTAAGCTTGAAAATGGCCTTTTATGAAATATGTTCTGAACTTTCTGTGCAGAATGTAATATTGGACATCTCAGGCTATTGTTCAATATACCAACAGACCCCAACAGCCTTTGTTCTGAGAGAACAAGATCAAAAGAAATATCTGCTCTGCAATCTACAGGTAAGAGAGAATTCCAGAGAACAAATAACAAATGGTTTTAGTAAGTAGTTTAACAGCAACAAAAACAAACTGGAGGGAAATCTTTAACCAGGAGCACAAAGAGAATTGCTGAAGCAGTTTTTAAGCCCCTCAAATCATTCAACATAGATTGAAGAGCTGAATGAAAGAGTAGAATCTGGCTTATTTATTGATGAAAATGAAATGGCTGAGAGAGGGGATTTCTTTGAAATGCGCAAAATAAAATAATAGATCTTCTCAACAGTGTAAACTCTAAATCCAAAGAGAATGAGAGAGGAGGCAGAGCACATTTTGACTATACCAACTCTGGCTGCACGCTGATGAAAAAAAAACCCCTCCTTGTTAGAAAGATAGGGAATACACCTGTAAGGTCAGGTGGCTGGCTTTCACCATAAGGCCCCAGCCACTGAGCTGTTGATCAGACACCTCTTTTCACACAGCTGGTACATTTAGATTCCCAGCCCCTCCCTCAAATCCCACAGTGTGCTCTCAAGGAAATGTGTGGAAATGAATTATGGAAATTTCTGATGGGAAACTTGGTGCATTAGTGTTTCATTTAGCTTGCTCGTATCCTGAAGCGCTGCGCCAACCTACGAGGGACAGAGCTGGAAATATAACTCTCAGCGGCAGGGAAGCCCACAGGGATGCGTCTCCCAGTCAGGGCACGGGCCAGTCGATTTATCTGCCAGTGGCCTGGGCCTGTCTGATACAAGCTCTCTCACAGGTGGATTTATCACCATTGCCTGGGGCTGCAGGCCTACAAACTCAATACAGGCCTCCATTTTTTATACTGGCTAAGCACAGCAACCTCTGCTAACTCTCCTCAACCTCTGAAACTCGGGGAGCACTCCTCTAGACATGTTTTATTTGTGTCAGTGTTCCATTTTGAAGTAGTTCTGAAACTTAAAAGAGAATAAATATTTGTTCATTGTGTATTACTGTGCGTATGGTTAAAGGGTTTGAGTTGTGAATACATTTGACAGATGTTTGTCTTTTTATGAAATATCAGATTCTAGCCAGTCAGTGTCATCCCGTGGTAATTTGTCTCTTATCATACTGTAGATACAGAAAACGACCTTTAAATTGTATAAAGGAATTGCTTTAAATGTTTTTCTTCTTCTTTTCTGTCCAATTTAGGCATTTATTTGATAGCTTACAATTGAGACATGACAGGAGGGGAATGACATGCGATCAAGGTCCACTAGGATGTTACGGTTCATAGTTGGCCCCTTAACCCTGAGGTCACCAGGGTGCCCTTCTACATTTTTATCCATTTGATTGTTAAAATGAGGCTTTTATAAAAGTATAAAGTTTCTCCAGCTTCTACTGCTGCTAGTGTGGATAAAAAAACACTGTACCATTTAATAAAAAGCTATATCATTGCATTTTGTTGATATATTCCTTCACTACAATGAACATACAGTACTTCAAAGTTCATTCTCGCTGGTCAAACTAACAAGGCAGTGTTAACGCGTACATTTACCTGAATAACCTGAGCATGCAGGTGATGTCTTTCCGAAATAGATCTACCTTCAAGAGGTCAAAAATGCAGTTGCAGGTTTTTTTCAGAAATAACTACACTGACCTGTATATTATTAGTATTGTTCGTGTCATTCAACCTTTGGGTTCTGATTTTGTCCACCAACACCTAAAGAAAATTCTTATTTTTTTTGCTTGGAGTTATTCTTTGTGCAACAAAATATGACACATGGGCAGGTAGCCTATGCTCGACTTGTCTGAGCTTGTTTGCTTTAATGAGCTGTGTAACATAATCATTTTCTTAAATCAAATCAACTTTTTTTTTTTTTTTTTATGAATGACACCGTATGCTAAACATTACTACTGCTGTGAGAAGGTGAAGCGGTTACATTAATGGTTATTAGGCATTATACTATCATTATCATTTTCATCTTCACAGTTTTAAAGACTCATAGCTTGTCGAGTGTTCTTTGTGTGTGTGTGTCTGTGTGTGTGTGTGTGTGTGTGTGTGTGTGTGTGTGTGTGTGTGTGTGTGTGTGTGTGTGTGTGTGTGTGTGTGTGTGTGTGTGTAAGAGAGAAGAGAAGACCACAAACAATTGTCAGAAAGGCAGTTTTCTTTTGAAATGCTTTCCCAAGAAAAATGTCTTTCAATCAATCTTTTCAATTTGTCATTTCATCATCATGTGTGGTGTTGTGGTCGTACACAAAGTAAATTAGTCTGAACAGTAATGTGAAAACATTTAGACAATTGGTACAGACATTTGTATTGTTGAATATAACTACAGTTAAGACATGTACTGCTAATGTCACAGCTACACTGGATGCAGGACACTACAACTTTAGCATTGTGCCATTTAAATTTAATTTCTAGCTCATGACATCAAAGTATTTTGGCTACCATCATTAAGCTGATCAGCTGGCTGTCTGGCTAAATCAGCAGGTACAAATTTGCAAATCACTGCAGGGAGTTATGTTGAAAAGAAAAAAAAAAAGTCATTTAGGCAACATTTTAGAAAGGTTTTACTGTAGTAAATTGGTATCCTCACTTCCTATTCTATAGTGTCCGTAGAATGTTAATCACACAAGAGATTCTCCTCATTGTTATATTATTACCCAGTGAGGGCAGGACTTCTCTGTCTGCAGTTAAACATCAAAGGTCAAAATCGATTACTGTTGTATTAAATAGACTGTATAACTAGTATAGAAGCTTTATGGCCATGCCAGTTATTTATTTTCTCATAACAAGGGCCGTGTATAAAAAGGAACTTTGACCTTACTCCTGCTAGAGCTGTATAGGTGAAAAATGCATACATTTCTTTTGTAGGAGTTTTAGTTTTCTTGAAACCTTAGAATCTGTGCTCACAGCAACACTGTATTTCCAACTGTTCATATAAATGCAACGTCAGCCTGATTCTGATAACAAATATCTGTTTTCAGAAACACATTGTAGCAGCCAACTGGTCCCCATGTAGGAGGCAAACCCTTCGGCCAGCGGCAAGCTGGTCCCAGCCTGCTGGCAGCAGCAACAGCGTGCTCACTTCATGCTTGAGCCACACCTCCACTCACAGTCCGTCACGCCAGCCTGCAGTGCATACCTGGCAAACGCCGCAGCGGCTTGCCAAGGAAGATTTATACCTGGTGTTTGACCTACTTGAGTTTGCATCTATATTAGTGAAGGAAAGGGCTTAGTTGTGGGGGAGAGAAAGGTCACAGAGATCCCAGGTCCTCCTCTGATGCATCAGGATGATGGAACTGGCTAATTTAATGAGCAACAGTTGTCCCCTTGGCCCCTATACAGATGGTGCACTGCAGCTCAGCTCAAAGCCGTCTGGAAACATAGCCTTCACAGCACACATATCATTCCCTAACATGGACAGGCTCTACTACTGTACAGATGCAAAGTGAATTTACTCCAAATTGGTTTCAAACTAAAATAAAACAGTGGAGTTAAATTGACCAAATTAATATTTATAAAATCATTTATTTTTGTTTAAAATAACAACAAAATCAGTCTTGCATAACATCCTGATTGGATTGCTTGTGTTATCAATATTACCCTCAACTTTCCCCATAAGCCCTTAGTCATTCAAGCATGTATATATACGTAGCTTTAAATAAATTAAAAGTCTGTCAATATCACAAAGTATATTCTGTATTTATGTGAGTTCAAAAAACTATGTGAGTTGTGAAACTATGTACACATTGTGATGTTTATATGGAGTGAACCCTATTACATCAAAAAGAAATATTCTATATGACTTGTGTATCATTTCATATACGTTTGCCTTTGATTCAATGTGACACATCTGGTGACTTTTTGATCTTGACTGGAATTGAAAATAAAGTTGTGTGGATTTCAAAATTGTTTGTCCACATAACAGCTTATAGTTTGAGTTTATAATGATGCTCACCAAAATGAGGAAGGAGGAAAAAGAAGAAATTCCATCAACAGATGAAAGTTCTTCATTGAATTTTGCAGCTGCGCTGCTTCATGGTCACAAACATTCTGCCCTTGGCTTCAGTGGAAAGCAGTCTTTCCTATTATAATTACACCTTAGGAATTTATTGCATTTCATTATGTGAGAATAATTACTGTCCCATATGCTCCTCTTGGATGTATGTGTATTTTCATACAGAAATAGATTTCACATAGTATGTTCACTGGTGATACCAGGATATATGTTATCTAAGATAAAAGCTGCATAGTGTGCAGCTGCTGATTTATTCAGGTTAATTGTCATTATACTGTATAGGCTATCTGCCAGTCAAAACAGTCACCCATTGTTTTTTCCATACTAATGTAAGTAGAACAAATTTCTCCATGATTGGAATCACATTCTTTCAAAGATTCTTTCTTTTTAGATATGAGAATCACCAAACAAAAATAGTCTTTTTGAGAGAAATAAGACAATAATAAATATTGCAATTAGAAGTGTGTCGGTGTATGAATTGTAAATAGATTAATTTTATTTCAACATTTCTCAAGTGAAAGTTAAAAGTTAAAATAAATATTTGTTGAAGTCAATTAACTACAACTAGGAAGTTGTATCACCTTAGAATATGGATTTTTTTTCTTTATTTTAAAGTGTTTCTTTCCTGTATATCACATTAATCCTCACTGAAAAGTTCATGGCACAGAATGTTTTTCAAATAGTTTTAGCTGCCACAACAACAGCACTATTTTTTTTCTCAATAGCAACATTAAAACTACAGGTAAGTCACCTGGCACTACACCTAAAATAATTTGATGTCTGTGGAATGAGACGCAAGAGAAATGTGTTGGCGCACTGGGTAATTTGCATGATAGAATAACCTTCCTTGTGTTTGGTAGGGAAAAAAGAGCTAATGTATTCAGTGTATTTGTGGTCATGCTCTTCAGTTTTTTATCACCTAGAGACTAGCATTAAATCACCTCACTGGGGGAATGAGTCGCTGGAAAGGAAAAAAAAATGAAGCAGCTTCTGGATCTAATGAATTCCTGGGAGAATAAACACGCCTTTGAATAAAGCCCTAATCACGAATTAAGTGGTTGTTGCCATCATACCTTTTGTAGAACATACCCACAGACACGGACCTGTGAATGTGTGTGTTCAAATTATTTCCTCAGCTCTGGCAACAATGAAAAAAAGATAAGAGGTAAGCTACCCAGTCCTCAGTCAGTCCGTGTTTAAAGATAGGGCAGGGCTCATTTCCAAACTAATCCCTTGTCTCAATCCTTGCTTCATTTGCTCTGTGCAGACTGCTGCTTCAAGGGTCAAACTGAAATAACAGGGAGCTGTCCATGCCGTAGAAAGGTCACCTTTGGCTTTCTCTCTTTGCAGTTTAGATCCTCCAAATAAGCATTGTGATGTAGCATTAGTGTATGATAAATGACCTGATACAGTATGAAAATATACCAGTCACAAAGGGGCTTTCTACAAACCGCCTGTTCATACCCATGTCTTTTCTGTACCAATATTGGCCCTCATTGAACAAGGTAGAGCAACCAGTAGAACAAAGACTGGGGTAAGTTTTTCTCAGTGAATAATCCCACTGAGCCTTCTTTGAAGGAGTTCTTACACCAGGAAGGTGGATAGGGCAGATTTTAATCAATACAGGAAAACAAGGAGCTCAGGGGACGTGAGGAGCCTACCAGTCAGGATGAAGATTAAACACCTCTGTCTAAAACACACTCAGCTCATGTCAGAAAGCCCGGGTAACTTCAAATCCATCTATCAAAACGGTATCAAACTGTGTTTTTCTAACAAAGCAATGTTATATGACATGTATTCTCCCCTACAGCTGTAGGTGAGCAAGTGGACCATAAATCATAGCAGACAAAGCTCAGCTTGACCTCTAAACGGTTGTATATCAGGCTATTCTGATTCAGTGTGGATGTCTTTTGGCCTCAATAGGTATACTCACTTTATTTGAGCTTTGAACAATGCAGACTTAATCCCAGAGGGCTGATTCTGCATAACAAACAATCTCTAGCTTTATCCAACGGCTTTTGCTGTACTTTTCAGATAGACTTGAGAAGTGAGTGTGCTGCACCATTTCTCAAGTCCTACAGTGAACATTACAGTTCTTTTAAGAATTTAAATGAGCACATGACTGATTAACGATAAACTAAGCCTTTATTGTAATATTTGTTTGTTTGTCTGCATAGAAAGCTCAGTTATGCTCAACTTGCTAAAATAGCCACATAAATTCCTCAGACTATGAGAAACAGCATTCTTGGGAATGTAAGAATGCAGGGATGGAGGTTACTGTTTTAAGGGACTTTGCCCAAGCACAGTGTTTTTCTTTTGTGTTAATTAGACACTCCCAGTCATGTTGGCTGCGAGGCTGGTTTTTGCTGTGAAATAATGTCTTTGATTAAAAGATCCAGCACTCATGAGAAGGCCTGTGTGATAAAGCCACGCTCAGTCGGGGGACCCCCCCAGCTCTCTAAAAGCAAACCCCCCCCCCTTTCACCTCTTTCCCCAGACTAGAGGAGAACAAGGAAAAAATCAAGTTGCCTATGCTATGCCATGCTGCTCATTTCATAAGCAGCCTCGCCACTTTGACTCATTTAAGAATATGAAAGATGGTTACTGTAATATTTGAAGCGGTCACCACCGCAGCTGAAGAACATGAGAGCGTTTCAGAGAGAAGTTTTGAGTTGTGATTTATGAGATGCACTGTATAAGAGCATGCTGGCTGGAGCATGAAATGCAGCACAATAAGAGAAGCAAATGCTGTCACAGACCCGTCTTAGGCTGAGAAGACTCAGGCCTCTTCTCAGAACTGTAGGTCACAGTCAGAGGGCCAGGCTGAATAATTGATCAATGAATGTGCAATGAAAACAGAAACACAGCTTAGCACTATATTTCCCCTCTCCCCCTGTAATGTGCATTGAATCCCACAGATCCATCAGCTACATGCAAAGCTCCGCTGAGCTGAAAGGCCTCCAAGTTCACTTCAATTATTCAGCATCCCTCCAAGATTATGAATTATTGAGCTAAAAGTATGTTCCATATACGGCCATGTACTGTAGCTTGCTGTAGACAGCGCCCACTCCGTAGATGTGTGGGAGATCTGTGTTTGTGTGAAACAGCGGGAAGACAGGAACTATGGACAGTTAAAACTGTAGATGATAGCTTTAACCTGTAATGATATTTAAGTGGCTGAATTAAGGAATGATTAAATCAAGAAGACAGTTTAATGCAGGCATGAGAAAGCACCCCTCCTTCCAATTTATTTAATTAGGTAAACAGTATCCAGAGTGGTAGATTTATAAGTAGACTATTAATTGTTTCCTCCACACCTTGGCAAAGTTCTGGGCTCATGAGTCTGTGTTCTCTTCAGGGCTGAGAGTTGTTTAGTTTTAGCTGCCATCTGCTGACAGCTTGCACAGCCAGCTTCGGTCCAATCACCGTCTCTGATGGTATAAATTGTGCCCAGGCCTCTGATGAAGAGTTTGGGTTCGCTTTTCTTGGCTTGAGTGGAGGAGGAAACAGATGATACAATTAATTATCAATAGGTCCCTCAGTAAATCAAAGCCATTTTGGCAGCCAATGACAAAAAACCCCACTGAACTGCCTGCAAGTCTTCGCCATCTCTTCATTGCCCATTCTCAACAACTGCTCTCTGGCCTCCTGCCTCCAGTACAATCCACAAGGTGTTTGAATAGATTGTTCAAATATTTTTACTACTGATTCTTTCTCTCTCGCTTTAAATATGAAGGCAGTTTTTTTCCTGTGGAAGAGTGGAGAACCACTTGACTGAGTGCATTCAACTCTCCTGCCCATCACCAGGGCTCTAATGAGCATTGGCTGTGGCCGAGGCAGAGAGGCTGATAGTAGCTCATTATCTCCCTGCCCATGCTGGCCTCTGTATTCCTATTTGTGGTGAGCCTCTTCTTTTCTTATTGTAGGATAAACATTTACCTCGCAGAGACAGGCCTTGACCATCAGGTGCTGGGGGAGCTGTGGAGAGGGCCCACTGGAGATCTGCCCACCACCCTCCTCAACAGAATAACTCACTCATGCTCACTTTGGCATGAACCTTTTATTGGAATTTACAACTGTCTAGGGAGTATTCCTCCGCAAAGGTTGAACTATGGCTTTGGCCTTACAAAGTAAAGGCCATTAAGCAGGGTTTTTATAAGCCTAAGAAAGCTAGATGGACTTCATGGACAAGCAATGAATTTTAAAACTGCCAAGGAAAACATATTGTTAAACACAAAGCAGCATCCATCTTTGCCACAGTAGTGTTGGTCATTAGTAATGACATTATGGTGCTTTTATTGTAAAACAGATCCCCTGAGTATGTTTCATGAGTCCTGGTGAAAGCTGACACAGAAGAAAACAGAGAGGTGATTAAAAAATGGCTCAGTTGTATGTGCAAGTATTTGTGCTGATGGGTATGATTGTTTCTCCTGTGGTTTAAGGCAATATGAGAGGGCCACTAACTGGTAAGCAAGTGGCCGTTTTATAGACGAAGATTGTGTTTTCATCAGCTCCCCTGCTGTGTGTTGGAAAAGCAACATATGTGAAAGTGATGGAGTGTGTGCAGTCCTTCATCCTTATATTAGGGACTCTAGGGGGAGGAGTGGGGTGAGCTCTCTGGGGTAAGATGGGCTCATTAGGCAGCCACTGCCTCCCCATAACCCAGCTGGGTCTGAGTGCCAGCAGACTGGGCAGCCATCTCTCTCTTCATCTCTCTCATAGCTCCCTCTTTATCCATCCACACACTGAACTGCCTTGTTTGTCAGATTCACAACTGATCACATTACAGTATATTGACTTGGTTCATTACGTGTAAATATACGTGTATGATGTATAGCAAAAATCATCTTTAAATGACGAACGCTCAAGATGAATTCATTATCTCTTTTCGTAAGACATCCACATGCTATTTTTATGAGGGCGCATAAGATGCAATGCTTTTTGCTCCCCGTCGTCACATGCACCCTTAGGAGGCATTCACTTCCAGGGCAATTGTAAGAAATGAATTCTCAAAGAGCTTCTCAAGAAACCACTGGTCACATGCTTGTTAGTGCTCTGATGAGCCACTTTGCCTCCCTTCATGTTCTGGTAATTATACACTCAATTAGGAGCCTCTTCGTGTCTTGTGCCTTAAAGCTAATATTTTATTATTGATGCCCTTGCTATTACAGCTTAGGTGCACAATTTATTTGGACGTCTTTGTGCTGAGTGAATTAAAATACTAGTTAGACGTTTGTGATGTGGTAGACTGTCCTTCATCCATTAGGTCTGAGTTCAGGCCCCCATGACAGAATACATCCATCGTTTTGAAGTGTCCTTGAGCAAACGTGTGAATCTTTACCAACCCCGGCCCGGCTCGTCTGTTGCTGACCCTGTACCTTGACCACTCTGCAGGGGGCAGGCAAGCAAACAGATTGACTTCCTATATCACAAAGACAATACAGTTTAATCTTACTGAATAGATGTGAAAACAGTAAAAACACTGTTACTTCATTTGTAGCCTTCAAAGAAAAGAAAAAAAAACGTAACCATGAATTATGCTTCATGCAGCAGTTGTAATGCTAGGGGGGTCTGCTCATATTACTGCCTTCCACTTTCCAAGGCTGTGGACAGCCTGTCTTCAAATTTAGGCTGCTTAGCGGGAGAGTCAAATTGGAATTCCGATTCTATTAAGAAGTCATGCCCAGCAGCAAATAATGCCAAATGGGCCCAGTGCAATGGGAAAGAAGACCATTATAGAGCAAAAATATTAAAGCACTGTGCTGATCTATTTGCTGAAGATAAACTTAGCACATGTCTCCCAGTGCTGTCTGGCCAGGGCCTGCAACAATAAAGACGTCTCTTTTGGAACTTGATTAAAAAGACACGTTAAGATCAAAGTCAAACGGCTCTCGAGCTCTGCAGATGTGATGAAATCTTTTACCACAAGGAAGAATAATACATTTCTTTGATAATAGCTGTGCAACATGAAACAATGCATAGTCTGTTTCAGCAGTTTTATAATTAACAAGACACTGCAATGGAAATATGGCCAGTTTTTGTATTTAAGTAGAGAGGGTACAAGACACTATCTGGATATATTGTTGGTGTTGTATAGCATTGTAGTGTATATTCAAGGGGGACACAGAGAAGCCATCACATTACCACCTGCAAGGAGATGTCCAAGCATCCCAATGTGTCTATTATGTTCCCCATATGCAGCTCTTGTCTGTAAATTTCTCATTTAAAGCTGTTTGCCTCCTGACAGTTCATCAGGTTCTCATCTCCGGGCCAGGGATGAGCCATCATCAGAACACATCGGGCATGGAGAGGCAATCACAGCTGGGCCTTTTTTAGTCATGGTGTGTTCTCCCAATGACAAGCCCACTGGCTGTGTGTTGGTTCTGGTTGCGTTTGTGTGCCTGCCTCCACTGTGGAACTTCTCCGAGGTACACAGATAGAGACAGGGGTGGAGACAGACAGAGAGTCAGACACATCAGGTTCATTCATCTGTAACAGTAACCAAGCAGTGTATCACAGCAGCCCACTACACTATCAACCCGCGCCATGCTGAGAGATATACCTGAGGACTGTCATACCGTCCGCAAAGCAGCCACCACCAGGACCCACAGATGGCTCATTCTGAGTAGACACAGACTGTTCTATCATTGCCTTGTCAGAGAGATATGCTACAGCTACAGTTTATTGCGCCACAGATCTGGTCAATCATGTAGAGAGCTGAAAAGATGCACAGGAGGGCTAATCATATGACTTGTGGATGTGTGGGATGCAGAGAATGATTTATACTGTGACATACAGTATTTCTGTAGGCATTTTCTCCTCCAAGTGCATTTGCTATTTCCAGATAACTGTTATCTCATGAAAGCCATTCCGTTTATGTTTCTAACCTGTAGACAGTAGAAATAAATACTAAAATAGAGCTGTTGGGACGTACTGTTGGGAAGGTTTTGGGCACTGATTTTTAATGTTGAGCCATCAATTCCAGTTGAGACTTGACAATGTGTTTGTGTGTGCATATATCTGCACTTGATATGTCCCAGAAGAAAAAGATATAAGCCTGCTGCCCTCTTGAATAGAAGTTGTGTTGCTCTGGGTGTGTCTTTTAAAGTTTGTGAGCGAAAATGTTGATGGTGTCAGTAACAGTCTGCATGCACTGAAGCTAAGTACATGTATTAATTAGACATATACATGTTACAACCATAATTAACCATCATAACCATCATAACCTGGTTAAGGTCATCTTTCAATTATGGGAAAACTGGTTAATTTCTTACACCAATATAAACGAGTCTCTTGATACTTTATCATCTATGGACACTCAAATGCATAGTGTATGCCAGTACATTCTGTGGTGAGAAGTTTTTTGCTATTACTATTACCACAAGATCTGTCATTTATATTCCCTGTAATAGAAGAATTCTACTAGAGCTGAGTCAAAGAGGAAGGCTGTAGCTGGCGCCCTAGTCTTTTTCCTGGCAGACCGATCTATCTGGGGCACCGCAGGTGTATAGAAATTCTTTTAACTGGCTTATTCATGGCAACAGGGATATACGTTTGCAGGGTATCAAAGATTTCTGTAAACAGCTAAAACCAAGTAAGAGTAGTTTTAGAGTAGTGTTAGTTTGAGCAGAGTATGGTGCTATAGGAGGAAGGGTAGAGATGAGGGAGAGACACAAATGTTGTCTGCTAGCTCAAAACCCCAATGTGACCCTGCTAAATTGGAAAAATGCATTTTGGGGTTATCATGACTCAATGTGTGTTATACTGCTAAGAAACAGAGTTACAGAATGAAGCAAAAGTCAGAAATTGTGGTCCTATTGTGTTTATGGCTGTACCAAATAGTTCAAAGCGTCATTGATAACGTTGACATTCAAATTTCAAATCAACATTCGAATGCTGCGCCGTTTTTTTGTGTGTGTATGTGCATGTCTATTCATTCTGTTTAACCCAGGTATTTCTGCACTGTTGCAGATAAAGATTAGGCTACATTCATATTATTAGTATTTATACTATTTGTAGAATTAGATTCCAGTGGCGGCTGTGTAGGATTGTTTCTTACTTGTGTGATCCAAACATTTCCAATAACTCCAGAGCGTTTTTTCCGTCATAGCATAATGTTGCTATAAGCCTAAGGGCGGCATTATTATTTCAACATTATTTTATGGCCTTATTGGATTAGCCTCCTGCCTACACATATTTATGTTGACGAAACTGACGAGTTATACTCATTAAAGAAATTTGTAAGTAAGTAATTTAATCCAATGAGTCACTTTAATGGAATTTTGTATATGGATTTTTTTTAAGGGTGATGACGACAGAGCACTATGATGACGTAATAAAATATGAGGACATTCAAGGCTTAATTATAAAACATCAATAGAAGCTTAGAATGTAAATAAAAAAATGGCATTCAGTATAGCCCAAACTGTGTTTATTACTGTAGCTGTGTCTTAATTAGCAGCGTTTATGGGGCATACAAAGATAGACATTTATGAATTGTGTATGTAAATGTTTTCTACATATAATTCAAATACTTATATAATGATTATTTCAAGATTCTAGACTTAAACATTATTTATCGTTCATATACAAAACAAATAATGATGTAATTTATAAAGCATTAGTGGTGCCATACACCAGTGTTAAAGTAGTGTATTTTTCTTTTAGATGATTTATTTGTTCTGGAGCTTGTCTGGGAACAATTTAATATGACGCCTATGGAAGCTTTCTTAATTTTGGCTCCTAACCTTATCATGCAGGGATCTAACAAAATCATAATTTAACTGGACAGTAATCTAGCCAGGTAACATTGCTGTTACATCCAGACATTCTTATTACATCTCCAATCTTATAAAAATCAGCAAAGGTAATTGAGTAAACTTGGACACTAAATAGTATAATTTCCAAGCGGAGAGACAGTTCCAAATAGAGTTCCACTTTCAAAAGCCACCCATTACTTGTAGAGTGACTTCTTTGTGTAGCTACCTGGGCTCCAGGTTTATTTTTACCCTCCCTACGTCCCTCCTCATTCTTTAGCAGCTTCAGGAGATGGCGTTAGTTTGGCTTCATCTCTGACAAAAGATAAATGAGCTCTGGGTCTGTGGTGATCCACTATGGCTGCCAGGGGGTTCCAAAATAGCAAACTATTTTTCATATGGAGCGAAGTGATATGGAGTGCGATGCAGCAGGCGCTAACATTTACCATATCATAGTATGCAGGAATACATTTCATTCTTTCTTTTTTCTTACTTTTACTTTTAACTTTCTGTTGATATTGAAGGGGTGAGAACTGTGGCAATTAAAATTGATCAAGTATGTGCTGAGAGCATGCTTGCATTGGATTTGTACAGAGATGGCAGTTAAAGAAAAAAAAAGAAGGAAAATCAACACTAAAGAAATTAAGTGATTATCTAGGTAGAAATGATTCAACACTGTTTAAAGTATCTTTAAACATATATTTAGATACAAAAAGTCATTCTTTCCTCTGGTCTCAGCATTCGTGTGATATTCTCTTTCTCATAGGCTTGTAACAATGTGTAGTAATTAGGGTGGATTTGCAGAGCAGCGCAGTTGCTTTGATAGAATCTCAAAATTGGTCATTAATCACCTTCTCACCACGAGGCAGAAAAACAACAGTGATGTGTTTTCACAGGAAAAAATGTCCTGTGTCAACAGGAGATCCACCAGCGCTCGCTATCAGCTAAAAGAAACTTTCACATTTAAATGAGGAGCTACAGAGCTTCCGAAGCTCTTTGAAGAGATGTGCTTGGCACAAACAAGAGCGGCAGCCTCTCCTGTGTTTTTAACAGCCGAAACATCGCTGACACCTGATGGGTGATCAAACACAAGCCATCTCTCCCTGAATCCTCATGGGGGCTCATCTTTGTACTCTCTCTCTACAGATAAACCTGCAGACCACGCTGCTGGGACACCCCTCCACTCGATATTTACTAAAGGCTCCATCACCCGACTGGATGCACTGTATTGTAAAGGCAAATACATTTGTTGTTTTTTTTGCAGCATTTGCACTCTGACTACAAACCTGTCAGAGCTTTGGATATAAAGCCACCCACAATGTTTCTGGGCTCACTATATATCCACCCCCCCCACCCCCCCAATATACTGAAGGGATGAGTTGCTGGCTAAATCACCTCGGAGTAGAAACGAGCCGTGATGCCTCATGGGAACATAGAGGGTTTGCAGCATGAACTCTTAGTGGTGCTCAGAGAGAGGTCAAAGTTATTATAGCTAGTGGGACTCAAGTTTTCCTTCCTCATCCATGTCTCAGTTCTTCGTCTTAATGATCCGTCCGTGGTGCTGTGCGTGCGTACTCGTTAGAGCTGTATTAGAATTAGTATTACAGAAGCAGGCGATCAGACGAAGTCAGACTAGCCACACAGGAGATGTGCTCTGTGAGGGCCTTTGCTTGTCACTGGCGTGAGATGATTTATGATTTATTTTCCAATAACTCCCAGCCTGCTCTGTGCACTGGGCCCTCCTGTCAACAATCGCCAGGCATGACTATCCCCCTACACCTTCCCTCTCACACCCACAGCAGAAGCTTCTCCAGTGCTTCCTTCCTCTGTCAAGCCAAATTTGGGAAAGGGCTTCCACAGTTATTAATACAGCTTATTTGTACACGTGCATGTCTGGTAATTGAAACAAGGGAAGGTATGGTGGCTAGATTAAAAACCCCATGAATGACAGAGCTCCAGTGGTGTTGGATTCAGTTGGTGGCTGGCAAGCTCTGCACACCTGGGCCTCCAGGCAGATGGTGAGGGTTGAGGGTTACATAACACCAGGCTAAGCCATATGTCTCCCAACCACACAGAACCTTTAGGAAGCCCATAGTTCGCCGCCGAATGCAGTTCATGTGAGACCAGAGGGCAAATGTGTTCTGCTCCCTGATCCCACACCAGGTGTTGAGCGAGTTGCTTCTCTGTGCTTCTGTTGTGAACATTGGCAGCAGAACAGCTAGTAATTGGATGTTGGTGTATAATAAAGGTAATAATTGTGAGCAAAAGATATTGCCAGGTCTTATGTCCAGAGGACTATAGCATTGTGAATAGTGGTCTAGCAAACAGGTTGATTACACAGTAAGGATATATAGTTAATGTAAGTGCCTTTTGAACATGTAGTGTTGTTTAAAAAAGCAAAAAGAAAGGCTTAAGAGGTCTGTTTGGAAAAAAAAACCCTTCAGCAATCTCCTGGCTTCTCCGCACCTTATTCTCAACTAATTATCCATGGTAGATTTCCTTTATTGTGATACAACTGCTTGACAATGCAAGGCTTAAAAATACAAATGCAGAGGCAAGTGTACAATATTTCACACACAAACACTTTCCGAGTGACATTTGAGACATTTTGGGATGGTTATAATGCGGAGATGAAGCATCCAGAGGAGATTAGCGAGCTAAATGGGAAACAATAGACACTGCAGCGGGACAGGAGGATATGATTCTTCATTGTGTTAATCACAGCGGAACAGCCCTGTCGTCTTCACCAAACAATGCCATGGTGATGCTAATGGCACTGCCAACCATGACTAAGAGTGCACTCCAAATGATTGATAGCCAGAATTATATCAAGGTGACTTTCAGTCAGCTCTATCAGGTTGTTTAGTTTGATCGATAATAACCAACGCATCTTTGACAAAGACATGCCTGCCACACAAACTCATTCATCAGCTTGTAGTCATTATCTTACTCTTTAATTTTAGTTTAACATAGAGAAATATTTCATCAATATTAGGTGATGTTACATTAAGGCATGTAACACAACATATCTGCTTGGAATACATTAGATCTCAGTGTACTGTAATATATATACATATATATATTTTTTTTACGATAATTTTTTGGCCATTTTCGCCTTTAATACAGCTTAGACATGAAGGGGGAGAAAGAGGGGGAAGACATGCAGAAAAATTGCCGCAGGTCAGAGTCAAACCCTGGGCCTCTGTGACAAGGAATGAACTTCAACATATGGGCACGCGCTCTACCAACTGAGCTACCCGGCAGCCCAGTGTACTGCAACTTTTACAACCATAAAACTAATTTTTATTTGGTGTTTGAATCAGTAATACTCATTTTCTTCTCGAATGCAACAATGTTTCATGAGTATTGCCAGTCCAATAAAGGGCAACACTTGGAGCTGGTCACATCCGCTCTTAATGTGGATGTATGAGCAGGTCAGGCCAGCTGCGGAGACAAGAGCAAAGTCTCTGTCCACTTGGCCCACTGCCCCTGCCTGCGCACACAGCGCAGTGTGCCCACAGGCTACAACAACAACAACAACACACAAAGAGTGCCCCATGTGCTATATCACAAATGAAAGATCAAACATCAATGTTCGCCATAGGCTCTCAGAGCAAGCTGTTAATCACCGTGAATTTAATGTGTTCCAGTTGAGAGATCACCCCAAGAGTACTCCAGTTAAACTGTGTTTTTTCAGCCAAGAGTTTTTGTTGTCTGTTTTTAAAATGTCTCTACATAATAGTGTGCACATTATTGCAGTGCCACAGTAGAATTGGATGAAATGGCATATAACGGCTTTCTTTTATGTTGTGTGAAAAAATGTCCCAGTGCACTTACAGTATATTGTGTAAGTCATACAATATAGAAATGTCACATCACATTTTCAAGGAAAGAATAGGTTTCAATTGAAATACATAATGCAAGAATAGGTTTCAGTGCAAATACATAATGCCTCTCATCAGCCTGGGTCGAACTTGAGCATTCACTAGGATGCCCACAAAAAAGTTCAAATATCAAATTCAAAAAGACAGGGCAAATCCCCAAACATGGCAACAAATAGCCCAATGGCAGTGACTCACCTCTTTTGAGAGGCTTATGCAAACCCAGGGGGAAGGTGATGGATTTTTCCCCTTACCTACAGTGAGCGGAGCAGATGCTGGAGAAAGATACTGGACGTCACGAGAAGTAAAATATGAACGTGTGAGCGTGTGTGTGTGTGTGTGTGTGTCTGTGTGTGTGTGTGTGTGTGTGTGTGTGTGTGTACACAAAGCACTAGTTCACAGAGTTCTGGAGTTTCAATAACTTCTGAAATACTTGGAGGGTAACAGAGGAGATTACACACCATCATGGCATGAGGAGCTTCTCTCCAGGAAGGCCCAGATCTAAAAGTTACATTTGAGGGCTTGAAGTTGTATTTATTGACACATTGGAAACAAAAGGAATTTGCAACTGCATGTGGACGAAAGAACAGAATATTATATTCAGTATACGATGTTGCCCAGGTGGAATATTGTTTTGATCCTGGAATTTTACAAAGGAAAAAAAATATGAATCACAGCATAAAATTACAATCTGTGAAATATTTTTTTTGTGAATTGTTTTATTCCAGTTTTAGAAAATAAGCACATCAATTCAAAATGTGTTTTTCTATAATCAAATAATTATTTTCTTTCTGGTACAACTGATAAATATTTTGCAAGGAATATCAGTCTGTCTAAATTGTGAATGCATTACAGAAATGCTTTGTGTCTTGGCGCAGAAGTTGAAGTGAGCTTGATAAACTCACTCTGTCCTGTGTGCACTCTTTCTGTAAAACACCTTTCTATTCATATCTAACAATTTTTCAGCTCTGTTAATGCAGGCATTGTTTATTTTGAAAAGGTCATTAGAGTTGTGAAGAGAAGCGGGCTGTGTAGAAATTATTTGATTGAGGTAGTGGAGGTAGCTCTGGCACAGTGAGTTATGGACACCCAACAGAGAGGAGCCTCTTCATTAGTGGAGTGATTAAAATTGATGGGAACCTATGGAGCTCCAGCTCCCCTGAACTCCCTGGAGCATAGCTCTCATTCTCCGCTCATTTATTTGGGACTTTGTGTTGATCAATAAAAGGTGCCTGCTGCTCACTACGGGGTCTGGCTGGGGGAAAAAACCCACCTAGGAAAAAGAGAAGAGACTTGTTTTGTTGTTGAAGACAAACATTACTGTGAACAATTCAGGCTTAAGCAAACCTTGGGGGAAACGACAGCTTTGGCGGTTGTCTCTGTGTAATTTTCTTTACAGGCTGTCTATTTTAGTCTTTGTGAATTTGAGACTGACGTTTAGCAACCCACACTGTTTCAAAAACATAGTTTCAAAAACTCCAACTTTGGTCACACTTTAAGCTAAAGAAACCTATTTGAAAGAGAATGAAGACACTGTGAACAATTCATGAAGCCTGTAAAGATGTAAACAAAATAATTCAAATCTGCATTCCTTCAGGCAGGACTTATTTATAAAAAAAAATATTAATAGGTAATAGTTTGTCAGTCATTGTGACATTGTACTGATGATTGCTCTTTAATGATATGATGGTATTGATAGTGTTCATCAAGGATGTGGACAATATTTGAAAATCATTGCAAATATTTTTTTTTTTGTTTTGATTTGTTTTTACTCTCTGGTTGAATGGAATGCATATGAATCCAAATCATCTGATTCATCAAGAGTTCAAGTCTAGATAGATGGTTATATGTACTGTGAAATTAATTTACGAAAGTAAATCAGTGCTCTCTCTAGATTACAACAACTACACGGAAAATGTCATATTGATTTAAAGTTTGCACAGCCTTTTGTGGACAGAGTCATGCACTTGAAACCGTAGTCGCTAAAAGGAACAGGAATGAATATCTGTGTATTGGACCAGAGCCAGATAATGGGCAGAGATGCTGAACGGAGTCCAGACTCTCTTTGTCTGTGTCCAGCTCTGCTCATTAGAGTGGTGCTGTGCAGCTCATGGCCCATCGCTCCCCACTGCTATGCAGGGCCTTGCCTAAACAAACAGAGATGATGTGAATCACATGTCGGATGATTGCAGTAAATAAGAGTGCAGTGCTCATGTGAGCTATCACTTGGGGTCAGGAAAGGTTATTTGTATTTATTCAAATTTCATATTAGCACTGATACCCTGCATGTTCGAAACTAACATTATAATCCGATTAATTTCAGTTCTTGTAGGATTCATTTTGAGTGTTTAATTTAGTTCAGATTCCACCACATGAACAAATATAAATAGTCACTTTTGACCACTAAGACCCCTGGACTGGGTCATCATAGTTTACACAGCGAATTACACTTGCTTCAAATAAACCTGCTGTCATGTGTACATGTATTCTGACATAAAAGTAATATAATTTAACCAGAAACTAGTGCGCCAGAAACTTGCCGATAAGTGACAAGAAACTGCAGTACAGAAGTACCAATATGTTTGAGTTCATTTAGAAGCAGGGATGCATTGAATAGTATCATTTGGGCTATACCTTTTATATTGCTACACAAATCAAGCTCAACTGCATGGAACAGTAGGCAACACAAATATACAATATACTACTCATACAGACCCAGACTTTTTTTATTCACATTAATGCTCCAAAAAGACCGAAACCTATTGATTTTAATGACCCAATGACCAACCTTTAGTGCCCCAAACACACCACACTATTGGCCATTCTATGAGTGCTTTCTTACTCAATAAAATAAGTTTGACTTCAGAACTGCATTCAGTGGGTCCAACTGCATTACCTTCACTAGTGACTACTGTTTCTATAAAGCTAAAAGAGTCTAGATTCAGTGGAATATTACAACAATCTAACAAAAACAGGCTATGAATCCCACCTTTAAATATATTTATTTGTATATAGCATATTATGTACAAAACTCTATATTATGGGCTTTGTGACATACATAGATGACATACTGTACATGACTTACATGACATAGCTGGTACTACAGATGTATTAAAACATTGCATTTTAGAGGCTCAGAGTTTTTATGTTATGTCTAATTGTTTACATTTGGAGTTCTGTGAAAGCTTGGAAAAAGAGAGTTTTTATGTCTGAGTGACCACATATTTGTTCTGAAAGGCTGGTATTTGTAATGTTTTTTAATCAATCAATCATTAACATCAGTGCAAGTAGCATATCCTTTCAGGCCCTCTTTTCTCACGCAGTAGCAAAAATAAAATATTCCAGTTGCAGGTTTTGCTGGAAGAGAGTGATGATATGAGATGGCTATGATTTTTTTTCAGAACAGCTTCATCTATCCCACTGTATATGAAATATCTAATTTGCTTTCCAAATTCCTTTTACCTGCAGTGGTATCACAGCTCCATTTAACTTTTACAGCATGTAATCTGCATGGCCTGACACTCAAACTGAGCCCATCGAGCTCAATGCACACTGAACAAATAATTCCACTAAATGACCACTTTTAGTGAAGAAATACAGAATTATAATTATTATTATTATACAAAATTATTAAAATTATTATTACAAATCATTCAGCTTTGGGGAAGGCATTGCTCAGAGGAAAACATATCTGATAATTAAACTTGGGTCATGGGGTGTATTCAAGTTAGATTTGTGGTAACTAGATCTGAAGCGATTTCAGTTTTCTGAAAGAGTTTTCTTTTTAAATATATGTTTTCACAGTGTTGGTTATGATAAATAGGCATTTTAACTTCAAACTTGGCAAAATTGTAACTTTTACATTTGTACACACTTTCAGATCTGGTAGCAAATGATGAAATAAACATTTGCTGCTCTAACGCTAATGCTATCTAAATTGTGAACAATATGTTTAAAAAGAATTAAAATGACTTCTTTTGACTTGAGCCCTGTGATTTCTCTGCATGGACAGTTCACCCTCCCTAGCCCAGCGGATCCAGAGAGAGGCAGGCTTTGAGGAAAGTCTTTTTGTGTTAAAGCCTTTGAATATCTATGCTTTATGATCTCTATTCCCTCTGCTGAAGTTCAGAGTGTGCGTGAGCAGAGGAAGGGGAAGGGTGGAATCATAACACTGATGATGAGATGACACCGAACATACTTTGGAGAGCATTTTTGATTCTTTACACATTTTCCTAAACTCAGACAAATATATCCAGAAGCTATCACTGTATTCCATAAGCTGGTTCGATGAATAATGGTTGTTATGACAGGGAGCAGTGTCAATCAGACATGATCGCTTGAAGAAGTAAAATAAACATGAAACAAGGCGAATAAAAAGAGAGTTATATAAAGCTCTCCTTGATGTTCAGCATCGTACCTCTTTACCCCTAGTGTGTCTGTTCTATAATGGCACAAAGTAGGGATGGGTTGGCGCTGTCTTTTTCATCTCTCTGCCTTTTGTTAGTACGTTGAGAGAGGCAAAGAGAGAGGGAGAGTGAGGAAGGAGGAAGAAGAGGAGGGTGCTTGGGATTGGACCCAGTCCCTACACACCCAATTAAAGGAATCTTCTGCTCAAAGACACAGTCTGGCAACATGTGTTCTGACATTTGTCTTCCTGAGTGTTGTGATTTACGGTACCATGGAGCTAAAGGCTAAATTAGCAGCCGCCCAACATCAGAGACCGCACAGTGATGTCGAATGGGCGAGGATTGTCAGATAGGATCAGGCAGGCAGTGTGCCGCTGTCTTGTTTTCATCATCACATGCAGTATAGGCTGGCGACCATGGTGCTTTGTTGACTGATGAGTCAAAATAATGTTGTCCTGTAAGATCTGCAAATTACATTGATTTGGCATCATAATTGACACCAAATCAAGGAACAAGCTAAACATATTTGAGCTGTACTAGTGATGTTAAAAATGTAATGTCTGGGCCTACTTGCTTTATCATATGTATGCCATGTTGTGCCTCCTCACATGGCATTCATTTAACACATTTGGGTATCATGGTGTCATAATTCTGAAATTAGATATACAATGAGAATTATTTCAAGTGATTGTACATGCACATAAATTTGTTATTCTGGGCCATTTCATTGATAAGCAGAGTGGACAATGGATGGATCCTCCACTCTTCAGTAGTGTTAGGTGAACTCATCACGTTCAGTTATCTACGTCCATATGGGACCATATGAACTATTCCGTCCTGGTTATGGGATAATTTTCTATCCTCTGAACATTTAAAACATAAACTCTAATCGAGATCCTCCATCCCCAGACACTGCTTTGATCGCTTCCTGTGGGACCTGTTTATGCCACACATGATTCTTGGATAAGCCTTAGAACCAGGCAGCAATCGCACAACTAATTACACAAGCATAAAACCTTGACCTTGCACTTGATTTTTCTGCCTCTGTGCTTCGCCTCAGAATTCAACTTCTGTACACATCTCGCACACAAACAAAAACAGACACAGTGATACACAAACTTGTAAGCACAAATAAAAAAAAAAGAGTCCTTATGCTACATGCAGAGACAGTAGAGTTGTTGTGGAGTCGCAGGATGTGCCATCCCAGCAGCCGGTGTAGAGGTATGATCTCACAAGGTGAGTGGATGCCGGAGGAGAAGGCTGCCTTGCGGTCAGCAGGGAGGCAGCGGGCCTCAGGGAAAAGCTCTTAACTTCTGTCAGGCACAAATAACCACGCCATTTTTCACCTCCTGATTTTTAACTGAGAAAATCATTCCGGTCCCTAGTCATATGAACTCTACGCACATACCATGAGTCAATTCTGGCTCTGACAGAAAATAGTTCACTCAAACCCGCAAGTCTTTATTTCTTTGCCTTTTTTTCCCACAGTCCAGTGTTTTGGAATATCATGTGTAATATACCCATCTTAAACTATAGATGCAGAAAGACTATTTATGAAAAATAAATACCAATAGTCTGTTACCTAAAAAATATCCTTAGTTAATCCTCAGGTTACAGATAGTACTGAAATGATTTAACTGCATGAAGGGAATAGTTGTTATCAAGAAAGTAAATCCCAGTTACTCTACACTCTTATTTCCTACATGTTTGTTAATATGACCCTAAAAAAACGTTTTTTTCATTATTTCATTAAAAATTTTCATTAAATGCACTCATGATTTAGTATGAAAATGGATTCCTCTTGATACAAAGATGTAGACATAATGTGTTAGCAACCTGAGGCTGAGTGTGGACATAGTGAGTTACTGTGGTCAAGCTGCTGCTAGGTGGTGCTATTGGTAGCACTGTCTCTGAGGGAGAGGCTACACACTTAGAGTAAAGCCACACTGTGGATTCATCTGTATTTTGCCAAAATCGTAAAAGTGTGAAGCCATCTAATAAGTAGCTATCCTACAGTTCAGTGTTGTCATTGTTATGCTTTATGTGTATACGGTACTGTACAATATACAGTACTTCACATGTGTGCTGAAATAACAGCAGTGACTTTTCAGCTGCCTCCCTGGTCTGCACTTGTAAGGTGCTGATTCTTAAAGTGAAAATATATATACGAGCGGGGTGCCCCTGTACTCGAGTATGTTGCCATACATCACACCATTTAACACTTTGAACTGTCAGAAATGTGTCACTCTGTCTCTCTCTTGATACCTTCATCTGTCAGAGTGAAATCATAAATACAATCATTTCCCCAATGTTGGCTCTTTATTCTGTCAACCGTTTCAAAATGTGACTGTGCCTCTTCATTTCCGACGCATGAATAAGTTAAAGGCCATTAATATGTCTCTTTCATTACACTCTGGCACCCTGCTCTGCATTAGCATGCAAAGAACGGCATGTTTGCCGGGCTTGAGTTCTGATGTCCGATTTGTAAGGCAACAAAGATGTGTCACCATGTCCGCATGAAAAAAAATGACATTCTGAGAATTCATATTTTGTTCATGCTGTTTAAATAGACTAGTGCAGTACAAGAAGAAGAGGGAATTTCATAGTGCTCTATCGGCTTTAAATTATGAGCAATATTTTTGTAAACACAGCTGAACATTTATTTTTCAGAAAAAAAAATAATACATTATTTTAAAAAAACATAGCCTACATGTAACCTTTTGTACTCTGCCTGATTGTGAATTTAGATTTTAACATTTTTCCAAAATGAACTGTACAAACATGAATACTGTGCTTGTTGCCAAACTGCTCAAATGTTATTTTCTCGTCTTTTAACAAACACATTTTTTTTCTCACTTTTCTATCACCGCTCCCAAGACAAGATTGGAGGGGAAACTCATCAGTCTCCTTGGCTGTTGTCTGATAAACTTTTTATTTGAAGGGTGTCCTGTCTGGTGTCTTCCTCCAGTGCACTCCTGATTTGAAATATAGCCTTACATAATGAGGGAGAAAAATAGAGCGGTGTTGCACCCCTGAGCTGGTGTCAGCTTAATCAATCATTTTTAAACACAGGCAGGCATGCTTACTCTACTCGCTTCACATGCGCCACATCCTTCCCCTGCTTAACAATGGGACAGCAGCATAATTCATTTTAACTCAAAAATTAAAAAGGCAGCATCAAACTTGTCGTTGCATCCTTTTCGGTTTAAACACAGTGCAGTGTGTTAGCCTGAATGTGTGTTTTTGTTGTATATTTATATTGCACTTATTTCTGTAGGTGTTTTTCAGAGGTAAAATTCTGAGTGTTTACTTCCCTCAAGTTCAAGTTTCTCGTCTTGGATGCTAAAACATGCAACAGGCGTGGAATGTGAGAGTAGGGTTCACACGGTCAAATTGCAATGGGTCAGGATGTCAGGTAAATTTGGAGGAGCTAAAGCTGAGCAGATCTAATGGAACTTGGCCTCTTCGCTTGGCAGTGAGAGATTCCTTCTGGCTTTCTGTCAAAAAGTCGGCCTTCAGCGCAGCACAGTTCCAAAAGTTATATCATACTCATGCTGGTGAGTTACATGCAAGGAACGCCGCATAGGAAACATGAAGACAGATTCTTTTTTGGCAAAGTCCTCCCCTGTGACTCGTCCAAACTTCAAATATTGACCTTACTCTTTGTAGGATTTAGTGTATTCGGTATTTTTATATTGATCCGCTTCATTTTTTTTCATGTTTTTTTTATTTTTTCACACTTACACAGGCTCAGGGATTTTTAAATGTGTTGACTTAATTACTAGACAATAGCATTGTAAAACCATTGTGCTCTGCGTCTCTCACCTTGTGTTTCACTCCCATGTTTGACACTATTTACCTTCCTTTAAATGATGTCACTAGACTAATGAAGTGTTCATCCAGCCTCAAACAAATATATGAAAGGTTGACACAGGTTACAAAAGCTGAACAAAAACCTGACACTAAGCAGAGGAGACCGAATCTATGACACTTAAAGTACATTACTTTCATTTCTACCAATTGACAGCATATTGTAGTCGTATACCACAGCTAATGGATGTGGATGCAGTCAAATACATTGTTGTGTATGTGTATTGTTTTGGTCGTGTTTAGTTTATGACAGAAACCTATTTGTCATTTTTATGCTGTTAATGTCAGTGATCTTTATTTATAAAAGAAAGTAGCAGGATGGTAATGCATGATAGCATTGTATAATATAATTTTAGGTGCAAACACTACATGAACTTGAAAATAGGTAGCTGAAAAAAGATAGTGTATATTTTCTGTATTTTAAAACCTATTGAATTAACTTTGCTTATGTGTAAAGGCAGACATACTATTTTTAATCAAATGTGATCATCAAGCTGTTATTTAAATGATGGCAATATTCATGAAGACAATAATACGATGTAGAAAAGACCTTGTCATGTCAGCCTAATCAATATACAATCACGTTTATTTTTTTAACAGATGTATAGTGTTTAAAAAGATATTCCTTCTATGATTTGATCAATTCATAGGTTCATTAGTGTTTGGCATAGTGCTTTTTTATCATTGACTTGTCTATCAGCAGCCTGGCTCTGTAGTGAGAGGGCAGGCCCATGTCAAAGTCCACGTGCACCGCTTTTAAGAGGCGGGGTTCCGCCTCGCAGCTTGCCCGCTGATCACATGCAGAAAGCGTGGTGTTTGTAATTGTTGCGCAACAAGCGGTGCATGCATGCCGGTTGCCAGAGTGACGTTCGATGCCAGCTGTACGCAACACTTCATCCTATTTTCTCCAAACTGCTGTCAATCTCAACTTTGATCAGAGCAGAGCGGAGACACTCAGGTTATTGTGAGAGTAACGGGAAGAGTCCTTTCATCAGCTCTAGCAGACTACTCAGAGATGCAGTCCGCTCCTCCCACAGAACGGTGGAGATGATGATGATGATGATGATGATGATGATGATGATGATGATGATGATGATGATGATGATGATGATGATGATAAGGGTGGTGGTGATGATGATGAAAATAATGAAGAACGCTCGGCTATCCTTCTTTGAATTATTAGTCATGAAAGTTGTTTTATGGTCAGGAGCAGCGTGCAGCTTGCTGCAGCCAGGAATACACACTGAATGATGTAGCAGTAAATAATTTCTGTAACGTTATCTCCGCAGCTTTTGACTGTGAACTTGCAAACTGAGACGCTATTGTGTAGCAATGTAATGGAATATGATGATGTGGATGATAGTGGCCATATTTAGCTGGGAGCAATTTGCAGATTGTGATTAAAGCAAAAATAACAACCACAAGAGCTGCAGTTTTCATATTAATGATATTCGTTATTTTCAGTTCAATAGCTTTTAGATCACAAGATGAATGCACGTCATTATGATGTATTTTGATAATTTTGGCCAGTTTTCAGTTTCAAATTAGCAGCAGCCTATAGCCTATAGTATTATCACAATGTGCCAAACTTGTAAGTATGATAATACACAGATGTAAAAAACTGCTGAGCAAGGTGAAACAGTAATAAAATAGTTCCATGTCCATGCAAAACTGCGCAGGGTCGATCTGCATGGATTACTTTCAGGCCTACATCTATTCTTCGGCTATTGACAACCTCTCCCTTTTCAGGGTGCATGACTGGAGCTCTCACTAGCGCTGCTAGTGGACAATCAAACCTACACACCCACCTCCAGACACACTCGCATTTCTCATTTCTTACTTCTACTCTAAATTAGATAGCAAGACGTAGTGTCGGAGCTCACAGATCGCATAGAATTAGTTTTAAGTACTAGCAGTAGTTAAACAGCAAATCTGAAATTCAACATGGAGTCCCCTCCAGATCCAGCGAGCGACCCGGGCAACAGCGCCTCGGAGCCGGCTACCCCGGTCAGGGAAACCCCGGTAAACCTGGAGACGCTCCGGAAAGCGGACCATCCAGCCCCGGTTCGAAGGCAGACCTGTTCAAGCACCAACAGAGGTAAGCGGACCGTGTTTCGCGTTTTACTGTGTGAGAAATAAAAGACCGATGGCGGATTTTTTTTTTTTTTTTTTTTTTAAATCAAACTTCAAAATGAATTAGCCTAAACCGCTTCCCCATACATAACTGCAGACTGTCTAAATTCACCCGACCACAGAGACATGGCTTTTTATTTAGTATCACCGCGGCTTTTACCCGCTCGCTTGTAATTGGTGCCTCGGTGTGTGTTGCTGTTTTCAGGCTCCACTGACAGCTCAAATCATAGGGGGGTGATACGGTCACAGATGTCACATTTACTCTGACTGCAAGATAAATCAATTACAACTTCAAAAAATGACCAACAGGAGATCTCTTCATGCCAAAATGGGACAACCTGTCCGCTCAAACGCGATATCGTCAAAGTGTTAAAAGTGAACTTTTGCAAACTGTGGGCTAGTTTATCGATCAGTTCCATTCCCCTTTGTAGGGACGTATCCTCCACTATTCCTGATACAGCACACTGCGCCGTCTGCCTGGATTATTATATCTCCAGCTAACAGATTTTAGGCTATTCCTGTGTGCAAAAAGACGCCCCAGCAGCTGGAATTTGTTAAGCGCCTGCTCTCAAACACTGTTGCAAGCATGAAGCACTCTGCACGCATTTTGCGACTAAACCTCCACATGATCAGACAATACAAACTAAACGCGGCTATATTGTCAATTAGCCCGTCAAAAGTCTGTCTGCATTGCTGCTGAGGACTATTCATTTTTACATGATTTATCCACCACGTCCCGTCCATGTTGTACAGTACAGACAGTATTTAACCACACCCCCTCTCGGCTGTCTCCAGCACAGGCTAACCGGGCTTATCCAAGTTAAAAGAAATACAGATTTCTCTGCTGATTCTTGACAAGCATATACATGGCAGTGAGGCAAGAGATGTACATATGACAATTAATTCAATGCACGGTGGTTTCTGCGTGCGCACTCTTCCTGTGCGCAAGGGTATATTTAGAGTGTGATATGGTGAATGTGGAATGTAAGCGGGTTATGTAACAGGTTTAGCCATAAACAGAGGCGCGCAAGAGCAGCAATCATCATCGCAGATCTTTTCACTTTATACAATAGTTCCCCCCACTCCACATACAAACAACACGGTTGATCACTGCACTTCAGCGGGTTTACATGTACCACTGAAGGGAAACTGTGTGACTTTGTGGGTTGGCACTTATGTAATCGCAGGGCATAGACAGGTAGTTGGGAAGCTTGGTGGATTGATTTATTTTTTCGCAAGTCTGACTTTGAGACACTCCTAACCTGCTGACCTATATTCACCCCACCCTTTTATGCACAGGATTAAAGTGCCTGGGAAAGAGAAAGGCAGGAAAAAGAACGCCTTCGGTCTCTTATGTAATGCTGAATGGGTGAAAAAAAACACATGTTCAGTGGGACAACCTCTGCAGCTTTAAAGAGTTTCCCTGCACTGAAACTTTATTTTTGACCTTTGTGCAAAAGAATAAGAATGATTGTAAGAGAGCATTAGCAGCAGAAGGCTGGAAGAAAAGTTTTTATAACTTTTTTTTTTAAAAACTTAGTGTAAGTAAACATATGTCTGAAATGGGTTGTGCTTATATATTATTAAACTCCTAAATTAATGTATTCTGGTATTCTGGTAAGTTGAACTGTGTAGTTCATATCTCATGTGTCGATTAGCCTATCACTCAGTGTATTCCATCATACAGGACACCTGCCCGCTTCTTAAAAGACACAGGAAACAGGCAATTCATTTTTTTATCTTAGCTTGCAGAATCATGAAGTTGCCACCTGTTGCTTTGATGTACAGTTACATATAATCTATTGGGTTCAGCCATAGACCACAATAGACAGTCTTTAGAGCACTGCAACAGTTGGCTTATATTTGTTTTAAAAGACACTGGGCTCACAAGCACATTATTTATAAATGTGATTATGTAGAACTATTCAGAACATTCAGCATGCAGAAGAGCAGAAGAAAAGTTTGCTTTCATAAGGAAATTATGGCTTAATTGCTTTATTTAATAAAGCACTGGTGCAAAAGTACAAGTGTTCTATTAAGAAGTAACTGCAGTTGGTTTATTGCGTCAGTACAGTTCAGCAGGATTAGGCTACTTAAAAAAAATAAAACGATAAAAAAAATGTTTATGGCTCACAGTAGTGTTATGGACATTTTTTTTAGGATTACAGCCCCACGCTCAGGCTTTTCAGGCCAGCCCCAGAAACCAACATCTGAAAGGCGGCAGACACTTGCTCAAGCGCAGTTTCCCTCTTTACACCGGCTGTATTAGACTTTCTGAGGATGCACATTTCTTATCCTGCATGCAGAGCATTTACTGTTTTAACCCTGAGTGCTAATACCTTTTTAAGTAGAAAGGGCTTACTTCAGCAGAAGCACTGCTGTAAGACTTGAGTGGGTCAGAGAACAGGCCTTGGAGGCTGTGGATATCATTACTGGAAAGAAGAAAGGGTGTTATTTTCATATTGCAAGATCCCTCGGTTCGCAAATTTGGTAACAATCAATATTAATGGCTTGGTTATTTGAGGTCATGGTCTCTGCAGAGGCTTGAGACCTCACAACTGCACAGCTGAAGCTGTGCTGTCCTGGATCCTTTGTATTAGTTTGTTTTAAAAGTGTGTGTGTGTGGGTACAGTACATGTGCATGGTGGGGTACTGCAGTGCACTGAATGACACTGAACACTACACTTGTCTTCTTATGCTGCACAAATGCTTGTTGTTGTCATTTACAGTGTCAGTGAGTCATCTGATTATATGTTCGTTGGTTAGGGAGAAAGAGGTGGAAATGATTGCTACTCATAACAGACAAAAAAAAACCATACATGTTGCCGTTAACATTGTGAAAGTTGTCACCAGGTGAAGTGTGGTTTCCAACAGTGGAAAATCTTACAGTGTGTCCTGCTTATTAGCTTGCCTCAGTGTCATGTCTAGATTGCATCTCTTTTTATCTTTTCATGCTAAATACCAGTTTTCAACCTATCACAACATTTTGGAGATTGTCCCACCACAAGTTTTTGTTACTCTTTTCTTAGATCTTTTTTTTTTTTTTTGCCGTTTTGAATGTTTCATTGTAGGAAGCAAATCTTACCTGACACTGCAGTTTTAGTAGCTGGTCCAAACTAAAACGGCAGAGTATGAAAACATTCAGTCTTCTCTTAATGAACACGCAACCAGACTTTCATCCAACAGTTTTATTTTTGGGCAGCGAAATGAGAGCTCTCGGCTAGAGTGGCAGCATTTATTCAGTTGTTGGTGACACAAGACAGATGAGGTGCAGGGGCGCAGAGGCTTTTGAGAAAAAAATAAAAGGTTTTACACAAAATTGCAGCAAACCGGGAGTTGGCATGGGGCTTGCACGCCACTCGAGTGGACAGCAACATTATTGAGGCTGTGGCATTCTCAGATTCAATGAATTAGGGCTCTCTGCCCGCTGGAGAGCACAAAGATACAGGTATAGGCTTATAGCTGAGCCTTCAGCTCGGACCGATCCGGGAGAGGAACTCCATTAGGTGTCTCTTTTTTTCTGGCTGGCTGCCTGTAATATAATATCGAGTTTCAGTCCTCCTGTGTTTTCAATTCTTAAATGTGGGTGAGGTGATGATATCATGAGCTCTTTTATTGGTACCTGTCAGACTGTTAACACTGTAAAATGTTAATAATCAGCTCTGAAGTCAGAGCTCAGTGTTTAATCTATTAACATTAAAGTTTTCTTAAAACCAACAGTATAGTAGTATAGTATATAAGAAAAACTGTATTTCTTCAACTGTGCGCTGAGCTGTCACATAAACGACGAGCTTCTCTTAGTTTGGACTTTGGCACCACTACCTTTGGAAAAAAAAGGTCTTTTGTTTTTATGAGCTTCAAAGGTCAAATTACATTTGAGCGGCATGGTTATCTGGAAGAGGATGTACCTGTGAATGTCAACATAACAGGATTAGTAGTTAAATAAGCACTGATTGAGATTTTATCATTTCAGGTGCGTGGCTCTTTTTCTCTCGTTGTCAGTTCAAAATAACAAGTAACAAAATGTAAAAAAGTAATTAAATGTTGTCTTGGCTTAAATTGTCCTACTTATTTGTGCTGTAAATTGCTCATTACTTTTTAGATCCCATGAAATAAAAAAACCCTCGTCTCTTTTTCTTTCCCTTTGCTGGATTGTTTTTTTATCTATTGTCATATTTCAAAAATATGGTTATGCATTATTTTTATATCAATCTAATTAATATCCTGTACAGTTTTAAAAAGTTTCATGCTGCTGCATTGTGTGTGTATATAACAAACTGATCTTTGATTTTAAAGTTTACCTTTGTAATAACACTAACTAGTATGAGCTACAGGTCAGAGAGGTGTGTTTGGGTGTCACTCTTTACAGAAACTTGGTTTGAATTTCCTAAAGTGTCTTGGTTGTGATATAAATGGCTCAAATTTACTTTTCAACTCATTATATTCAAATATTTAAGTTAAGTCCCTCCTGATTTTAGGAAATACGTCAAATTTTGCAAGACAATTACACACACAAAGGCGTTTTATGGGACCTATTTAAACTAAATATTTGTGGTGCTTTATACAGTACAGTGTTTCCTCTATGATTTCTTTCAGCATTGGGGGTAAAAGGTTACAGTTAGGCTTAACAGAAAGTTTGCTGATCCCGGACCACCCCCACTCCCTGTCGGATCAGCAAATTTTCTGTTGCTGCCGTTACACAAGTTGGACCCAGTGCTGCCGCTGGCCACCAGCCCGCTGCGACCCCGGTGCTGGGGTTTGCACTGGCTGAACGCGAGTTGCTACAGGTGCTAACTGAAGGTCCATCTCTGGAGCTGCCGCCCGCTCTCCTCCCGGCGAAGTCTCCAGTGGCGGGGAGAGTGAGCAGGGGCGATTCTAGGATCAGACCTTTAGGGGGGCTCAGCCCCTAATGAGAATGTGACACGGATACAGTGCCTTGCCTTTAGTTGCTTACGTTTCAATTTGGGTTCTAATCTGCGCCATGAAATGACCAACTTCTTCTCTGGGGACTACCGACGTTAAAGTTCACAACCGTCTCCTTCTCTCCCTCTGACAGATTACATAGAGACTCAGCCAAAGGTGAAAGTCTGGCACAACCACCTCCCATAGGCCCAAACTACATTTCTGTTAACCCTTTCCTTGACTGGGTTACAGGTGCATAGCATCGGCTACAGACACACAGGATATTAAACCTGTTTCAAGCCCTTTGAACCTGTAATTGTTTATCCTCTGTCACTAACAGACAAGTTCACAAGCTCTAACTTGAAGCACAAAAATTGATAAAAAAAAAAGAAAAGTTTTTTTAGTTTTATAATTTTTAGGGGGGCTGAGATGAAATGGTCTAAAAGGGTCTAAAATCACCCATGAGAGTGAGGCAGAGTGACCGCGGGGTGCAGTAGCTAGCTAATACTTGTCTCATTTGTGGTCTGATAAACCCGTGTGAGCGTGGTTTTAATCGTAATGCAGCCTTCTAGGCTTTTTTCCCTGTTTGTCACTATGCCTAAGGAGAAAATGCTGTACTCGAGCTGTTGTTTATTTGGTTGGCAGGCCGCTGCTGCAAAGTGTGTGTAACGGAAACACTGTTTATATATTTAAATAGCAGACATTTGAATGTTTTGAGCTCCACTAGCGAGTCCAACACTTGAACACCCTGATTCTCTTTATAAGCCTAAACATCTGGGCCAATAGCTTCAAAGTTTCCTATGCTGAAATATATATACAATACATGTCAAATTTCCATCTTCTATATTTTGTGGCACCTACAGTAATATAATGCAGAAAACCCATGTGAGAGTCCATGTGCTTTCAATCAGCACAAAGTGCAGTGGTTGCACAAGTTGTTAATTGGTGCTGGCATAATACAAAACATTTCATTACACAGCTCAGGATACACACTGTAGATGCAGAACGAAAAGGTTTGAAAATGTAAAACACAACTACAAGAATGCATAGCACAAATGTTCTAGTGTAGCTGCAATTTTTGGTAACCTGTAAGTCAGTTTTTAAATGTATTCGGCGTATAATGTAAGTAATGCAATGCCCTAATAGGCTATATTCATTTTTTTTTTTTTAAGTTTAGAAAAGTCAAACTTACCCTAGACCAAATTTGAAAGTTTTATTCTTGTGGGACAGTTTATTTTGGAGTTTGAATCACCAGCGGCTTAACTGGGGCTGGCGAGGTAGTTTCAACTAGTGACAGACACCAGATTTGATGTGAAATCTCCAGTGGTGAATGACGGCTCAGATCTATGGCCCATTTACAGAAGCTGTATCTTAGATAGAAAAGTCTGAATAGTAATGACCGGAAATACTCCAGATGCATTATTGGAGGGCGTTAAAGGAGTCTAAATTTAATGTGGTACACTGTGACCTAAGTACTGGTGCTGCTTGGCTCCGTGCTGCTCTGTGCCTCTCTGATGTGAAATAGGCCCCTTTAGAAGAGGCCTGGAGGGAAAGAGGTGGTGAGATGGGTCACTCAGAGGAATTCTTATGTCGCATCTAAGGCCAAGCCTTTCACATCTCTGGAGGGCGTAAAGCTTCCGAGCAGGTAGGTAAACCCCTCACACCGAAAAGCCCAGCACTCAGGAACTTTGACCAGCAGTATCTCTGAAACCATCATTCGTGTAAATAAAGACATACAGGACACATGCATTCATGCTGCTTCGAGTCACGTGAACATAAAGCCAAGAGTGTCTGCACACTCAGAGAATTTATTTTTTAGTTTTTACCACAGAGCCTTTATGGCTTCATGCAGGCTGCAGAGTGCTGACATGTGTTGAACACTTGAGAGAAAAATCGGGATGATCTCCCAGCCAGGTTCTCCCAGACGTTATGTGCATGTGCACGCTTTAAAACAGGAAGAGGTAACGTTGTAAAATCTGAAGTATGTTAGTCAAACAGCACACCTCAAGAGCCTCTTAACCATTATTTATCTTGCTTTCTGAAGGCTAAATGGCCCTCACGGCAGCTCTGTTTGAAGGACTGTTGAGTGGTGGAGTTTGACATTAGGCTAAGATGAAAATGGAAATATGTGTTGCATATGCAATATGTGTTGTAGCTGTCTAGTATAGATATAGAACAGTAACAAGGCAGAAAAACCCATGTGCTTTCTCTTTTGGTTGGTTTTAATAATGTAACTTAACAATGTCTGCACATCATGTATTCTCAGGTTGTATTACTTGTAAGTAGAATTGACTTGAAAAGGTGGACTCAGAAATTGGTCATGTTTCAAGCACATCAGTCTGGCATCATTAGTCTCTGCATCATTATTTCACCACATGTGAAGTGTTTGTTTTTCATTTGCACAAATCCATCTTCAAATTGAACAAATATTATAAATAATATAGTTGCTTGAGCAGAATATTTTTTACTAGTGCCTATACTTTAATTTTCCTTTTGGTCCTATCACATGGGGTAAGGTAATAATACTGAGGAAGGCGAGGCATCCATATCACATCCTTCGCTGAGATTTCCGTTACAGCGGTACTGCTGGAGTATTACTCAACAAAGTTTATTTGTCACCTGAAATAAACAAAAAACTTTTGAAGAGACAAGGGAGATAAAACGACTTGAAAATCAGTGTCATTTCTGTTGGCTTGATTATTTATATTGGAATAACAAGCGTGACTTAATCTCATAAATAAAAAAGGGAGAGATACAGATCCGTCCCCTCCAGGTACTGCCACCACTTAATCGAATTAGCTCCACTCTCAGGCTTGACGGGCTCTTCAAACACCCCTGGTGACTTCTGAGTGCCGATTACAATCAGCTACTATTTTCAGCCTTTGATTAAAATCTGGTGAGGTTGGACAGAATTTTTTTGAGCGCAGAACCAACTAATTATTAACCTAGCAGCCCGTCTCTCTTTTTTTGCCAGTTACAGAGGGCCAATGGGCTGGAGTACTTAAACAATACCCATAAGTATTAATCATGTTGAATCACTCTGTGTGAAACTATTAGCTTCTTCTTATTGAAACATCTCACACTAGTCTGTGTGTTGTCCAAACACAGATTTTTACTGACCTTTGTGTCCTTTTAAACACATCTGAGTGTAGAATTCTGGCTTGATTATTTGTGAAATTAAAGAAGTCATGTGTATTTGTTTCATAGTGTACCATTTTAACACTATAATCTTTTTTAGATGATCCAGTTGTTTATACAGATGTCCTCATCTGGCGGACAAAAGTAATGCACACACTTTTCTACTCATGAAATAATAGAAGATAAACACGATTGTTCATGCCTCACACAGGATGTCATAGAATCATTGTAATGTGCCTGTCAAACATAATTCTGCTCTTTTGTTACTTTCAAAAGGCAGCTTTTGAATATGAATAAGTCACTAATGAATATTTGGTTCTTGCGTGTCTGTGGATTGATTGCTTTAGGAGGCATACTAAGACAGAGTGTGGCACTATGGGGCTCAATCAATGCAGCAATGCTGCTGCTGCTGTGCTGCTTTCTGACAGTGATTGAAAGACAAGAGTCACTCTTCACCATGTATGGTACACGAATCCTGCTCTCATTCACTGACAAATATCAGCTGTCTGATCAATCAATATTTGCAGCTTTATTTTACTAATGCAGTACTAAAGAGGCAATAATTAACGCCATGCTGGGTTGTTAAAAGCCTATTTTTATGTGACAGACAGAAATAGACATACAGAAATAGGAAGATGAAGGCCTTTGGTCGATGTTGATAGTGGCACATCGCGCAGACGTTCCTTATACACTGTACTATCAACTGATCAAGAACTTAGCACAGAACAGTTACTGTTGCTTTTAGTGTTGTCAAATGTTATCGTACAAAACTGGAGTTATTTTTCACTTTTAACCGTTTTTTGTTTAATGTTCTTGGCCAATATGAATGACTAAAACATATTTTGATTAAAGTTAGGTTAAGGACAGTAATTTGGTGAAGTGGTAGGTAAATAAAAGTTATTACTTATTACTGTACACACACACACACACACACACACACACACACACACACACACACACAATACCTTTATCAACTTATTCTCTCTTTATCCCTGAGCAAGACACTTAACCCATTGTTGCTCCAGAGGCATGCGGTCTCTGACATATATATCAATTGTAAGTCGCTTTGGATAAAAGCAACAGCTAAATGACATCTAATGTTTATAAACTTTTTCCTTTTAGCCTTTGTTGAGGTTTGAGTAATTGAAATATAGTATGATGTAGTTTAACTAAGGGAATATTCATTCCATGTCATCTTGTGTTAAACAAGTGTGGCTTGTGATGCTCATTAATTTCTGCTTGCTCCACTTGCAGTGTTTGGGCTCTCTTTGCTGGCTCAGTGCCACAGTGTCTTCTGAAAGAGCCACTTCATCTCTGTCAGGGGCAGGTGGAAATTTGCTGCACACTTCTAATTGGACAAAGTGCCTTTCAAACTCTGAGCCATCATACACAGATCAGATTATCATACAGACCAGGTGTCAACAGAGGTTTTTCACCTCCTTCTTCCCCTTTTGCTCTCTTGTGCATCTTTCGGTCGACTTTCAAATTCTCCCTGTGCTGTGTTGCTTTTAAAACTCCCTGCCGCCTAGCGGCCCAAGGCATAATGAGCCTTGTCTTACAGATTAATTACAAGGAAGTGCACTTGTTATTTTGACTTTGGAGCTTTTGTATACTGTAGAGCAACATTCGGACAAATAACTATCTTCTGAAACCAGGAGCAATCCAAATCATTTTCAAGTTATTTAAGAGACGATGCTAAATGTGGCTGCCAAACATCCTCAAGCAGGTCCCTCCTAAGTTCAAAGCGATAGCTTGGTCATCTTTTGTCTCAAGTACGGAAACATTTGCAACAGCCAGAAGGAGAATGTGAGGCTGCAGGCTATCTCACAGGGAGCTTTAAGCTCTGCAGTATAGCTCGGGGCCAGACCTCACTGTTCTCGTAAAAGTAATAGGTGGAATCTTCAGATCAATCCTTCACAGGTAACCAGAGAAAAAGGTCAAGTGATGTTATTTTGTCTGTTTGAATCCATTATACGCATAACTGCTGAATTTTGAATGAGCCAGAGAAGTGAAACAGACTAGTGATTGATGTAAGAATACATTTTAGGGTAGTCTAAATGTGAGCAGATAAAATACTTTTTCCTTTTATATTTTTACAGATTTTTAAAAAATCTATCATCTTTTCCGGACAGTTTACAGTTTACAGTTTTACTTTTTTTTTTTTTTTTTTTTTTTTAAATGTTCCAGGCCAGATTTGGATCTAAAACTTCAAAAAAGAGACACATTGAGTCACTTGGCCTTCAGTACATCTGTGTGTTGTTGGTGCAGCAGTAGGAGGAAATATTTAGTTTTCTGTTGATGTGAAAAGTGTTAGCCTGTAAATGGTAAAAGGGGCTTAAAATTTAACCTTAAAGAGCAGCCCAGGTAATGTGTGTTGAAAGATGTGAAATGAGTAAGAGGTTCAAAACAAGCTGAATCTATTACACTAAGTGTTGTTTTGTTATGGGACTCAGTGTTTTAGTCGGTCAGCGTTCAGTATCAAAGCATAAGATCTCCCTGAAACCTGATTTTTTTTTGTTGAACAAAGCTTATTGGTTACTTTAACCATGCCATCTGCACTGTGCATTTTGTTTCTGTGCACACAAGCTGTTATTTGACTTACAGCAATGTAGCACTGATGTGAAATCAAAACTTATTAGTTGAAGAATTAAGTGGTAGAACAGCTGTATCTCATGTTATCGAAGTATCCTTTGATAGTAGAAACCAGTTGCATATAGTGATAAATACATTATCACTACTCCTTTCACACATCAGGCAAACCTGGCAAAATTTTGGCATACTCTATTGCTTATCTTGTCTGCATGTCGTCAGCGCAGATGTATTACCTTGTGCTGATTTGATTCTGGGCAAAGGAAAGTGGACAGGAGAGATTGATGGTGGTGTCCCCAGTTAGACAGATAACACCTGATTCTGCCTGCAGGGGGTTGGTCTAGCACACTCCCCCCCCCCGCACCTCAGATGCGTCGAAGGCTGTGCTGAGGAGGTGAACCGTTCCTTCACTCAATGCAAATTCGGGGCCACATTGGCTCAATCGTCCTGGGATCATCGCTGAATGTGGCCCAGAGCACTCTGCACCACATGATCCATGCATCAGCCACACTTGGGAGAAACCCACACAGGCATGGGGGTCATTTGTTTAACACAGGTGCATCATGTATCTCTACGCACTCAAACAAGCGCATGCACACACGTTCCCCCATGCTTGAACGCACGCTCAGAGACAGACACATGCCTGAATGCACACGCACGCACGCACGCACGCACGCACGCACACACAGATACACAAGTGTTAATGAAATTTTGTCTGCTCACATGGCCTTATTGGAAAAATAACTTCAGTACAGGCACCGTTTGTTATGACCTGTTGTTTCTTCACTTTTTCAGTTTTGGAAGTGTTGATGAAACATCACTAGGGAATATACTGTAATAGAATATAACTTTAAACATTTTGTATTTGGAAACACTGTTTAAAGGAGTCTGATGAGGAATGTTAGTTGCAGTTTTTTGATTAATTACGAATATCGTGCATCCGTTTTTTAACATACTTAGGTAGTACATGTCCTACTGGATTCATGTTTTAAATAAGACTAAGCTCTCAAACTGATGTTCCCAAGATCTTTCTTCCCAGTGAAATAAATCCACAACAATTTTAAAATCAATTAATTGTTAAATATTTTAAAGGACAGTTATTATGACATGTTATAATATGAAGTTATCTGAAGACATCACCTTGGGCTCTGAGAACATTGTATGGGTCTTTTTCCCCCCATTATTTTCTGACATTTATAGACAAAATAATTAAATCAATTAACTGAAAAAGTTATCATAAGATCAGTCATTAATAAAAAAAGAAATTAGACATTGGTTGCAGCTCAAGTATAATTTGAAGTGTAGATTAAAAGAACTCTTTACATTGGAATCCTTTTTGCTTGTTCCTTGCTATGACAGCACCATATGGATACAGGGGGCATTTAAAAAAATACTCTGCTTTTTGCGCTTTAAAGGCTCTTTTGATGCTATTTCATCATTCGTTATAATTCATCAACCATCTGTAACATCTGAGTGTCTTATGATCCCCACAAATCAAAGTATGCTGCAACATCCTCAAACAGACATACAGCGTAGCAAAACAAATTTTCTTTTTTTTAATTCAATAACAAGGTGTGCAGCACAGGTTCTCTGTGTGTGAAGCAGATGGTGAAAGGCTAGTGTATAATAGATCTCAATATTAACTGTAGCACATGCTGGGAGTGTTGGTGGATGGCACACAGCAGAGTAAAAGAGAAGCAATGACCTTCTGTCCCATCATTTACCCCCTCGTGCCCCCCATACCGCTCTCAAATTACTTTGTTTTAGCCAATTAAAGCAGCCGGCTGAGCATCAAGCAGGCTGCCATTTTTCGCTCACCTGGACCCATGTGACATTATCGCTTTGTCATCGGGAGAGATGGCTGTAAGTGGGAATCTCCAGCGTGGCAGCGTGCCACCTAAGACCCCACTGTGTTCACTGAGATTAATGCAATGATTCTCCCTCCAACTTGCAAGAATCTCAGTCAGCTGTCTCACCAGTTCCCAGTGATAGCGCTGCACACCGCTCCTTTACTGCATGAACCAATGAGCAAATGATTGCGGTGGTTATACCACGCTCCACAGCACACAATAGATGACAACAAAATGATCAGTTTCTAAATGTGCAAGGAATCTATTGTCTATTGTGATCAAGATAACATATGCTGAGAAATGTTTCTCCATCCAAATCCTTTAATGGCTCGAAAACAGACAGAAAGACGGCAAACACAACAATACCATGGCACGGGATGAGTGAAGGACCGGAGTGTGTGGTGTTTAACAGCCATACGAGCACAGATTATGTGCTTGAAGGGGCTGAATTGAGTGCCAGCAGTGACAGTTGGGCTGGGAGTTGAATGTGCCGGGGACGTGCGGCTTGACTCCGCTCGGAAACACCACTGGGTCCAGGGCTCATCTCTGTAGTCCTCCGCCTCCCTCCTCCTGTAGAGGCATTGTGGCCCGCCGTTTGCTCTGCTTCACCAGGGGAATGGACGGGCCCATGCTCCTGCTTGATGAGCACTCACTAATGGTTGCTTCTTTGAAAGCTGATGGGTCTGTTTGAGGAGGAGTGTCTTTTACTTCCCTCCAGCTTGCCTTGGCTGGGCATTCGTTAGGCTGCCTGGCTTTGCTGTCCTGCCCACATGATTGTGCGCCAAGGGGCTGAAACGTCTGTCATTTGTTTTACTTTCAAATAAAAGTTGACGATTTACCAATAAAAAAGTAAAAATAGTCTTTTGATGATGTCTGGAGGCATATGGAGAAAGTGTTACAATAGAGACATTTTCAGCACTGTGTCGGCCGGGCTAGAAATAACAAAAGACAAAAGAGATTTGTCTTTTTTTACTTTTTTGTACCTCCTCTGATGAATAATAGTGTGGCTATAGTTTTGTGTAAAGTGAACAAGTGTGGAAAATGCGATATGGTCGAGGACACATTGAAGGCTGCATTACTGTATCAGTGGCTTTCCAAAATACACTATAATGTCATGAATGGAAGCAGAAACAATTAAATCCCCTCATTCGTATTTTTCACTGTTCGTCTGCATGAGAAGAACTCCAGCAGCAGTCTTGAGGAGATTTTTTTAACACAACTTTGAACTGGGAGGTCTATAATAACAAAATAAGTGGCTGTGTTTGAAATTGGGCCCCTTGACATTTAGCATACTTTGTACAGGCTGTTAATCCTCTATACACAAACAAAACAAGATGACAAGAGCATCCAACGTAAGAAAAGAGGAAACCAACGGCAGTCGTAAAAGTGAAAGGCTGTATTTTGTTATAAAGACACTATAGATGATAACTGATTATGATGTCTTAACACTTCACTTGATGGATCAGTAAAGCTGCTAGTTATTTGGTTTCTTATCTTACTGGCACCCTTGACCACTGCCCTGTCCTTTTACCCCAGAGGGAGCTGCTGTTCTTGTTGCCCTCCTCTTCACTGAAGTACCAGTCTTTAGCTTCTGGAGACTCCATTAGAAAGTTGGACTTGTCCTTGGAAATCTCCTCTCTATAACTTCTCCTGTCTTCACTCTCTCTCTCTCTCTCTCTCTCTCTCTCTCTCTCTCTCTCTCTCTCTCTCTCTCTCTCTGTTTCACGTGCACTCTTTTTGCCCCACTTGAAACTAGGGTAAAGGTCAGAATGGCAAATTTGATATAAAAGCTGACGTGCTTCCATGGAGCACCTTGTCAACTCAAAACAATGGGTTTGCAGGAGCTGTTATGCCGAATAAAGAATGTTCGCATATTCCCAGAGAGATGTCCTCCGCTAGACATTCCCAAAAGAGATGAGAACATTTGTCTGCATACATTTTTACCGGTCCTGGCCCAGTAGAAAATGGAGGTTGAAGCAGAATGAATTCATTTAACGTGAGCAAATAAGTTATTTCACCTGAGAGATTGAAAAAGTCATCCAATTTGCATGGTGGAACCTTTATCCTTGTGATATTTGATTTGGTCATTAAATCCACAAATGGTCTGCACTGGTCTGTCTTATTCAGCGTTGTGTTGATGTAAATTTAAGCTCTTGTTCAAACCCAACAATTAATGTTGCAGCTTTATTAGGCTGCACATAATGTCGATGAAGAAGTAACAGATGTTAACAGTTGCATAATGGCAAGGAAAAAAAGCAACCGGCTGTGATGTTGTACAGCGGTGTGATCAAATAGTTTAATTTGATCTGACCTCTTTGTCTCAGTGGTACCTCTGAGCTGCCTCTTGGTAGGAACTTACAAAACAGGTCAGGATGAATGGAGACAAGAGCCTGTCAGGTCCAAATACGCAGCTCTCACAAGGAGGTAAACCGTGCAGTTGAGTGTATTTTTTTTATACTAATGAGTCAAACTAATAAGGGCATGTCAATAAATCATGTTAGGTTTGTCAAGGCAATGGCCATTTATTTTATTTCAGAACAGGATCTTGAGGTATCTTGTGAAGTAATAAAAAGGAAACGACCTGATTGGGAAAAAGCGTGAGTCGAAAATGGATTGATGGATGTTAATGTAACCGCTTTATTCATTTTCAATGTCGGAGATCTCTCACCAACCAGTTGTCACAGGCAGTTTCCTCTCAAATTAAATTCATTTGGAAGACATTTTAATTGGAACACTATTCCCATTAATTGAACAAATTAGAGAAAGTCTGCTGGGGGAAAGGTAATCTCTGGGAGAGACGATTTGGAATTCACAATTTTAGAATTAAAAAATCAGCTGCTCAGTTTTTGTGGCAGGCAGTTTGCGTCAGTGCGTGCAGGCAGCGCCAGCGCTCGAGGTCTCAGCGGCACTCAGGGCTCACATTGTCTTCATTAAAAACGATTAAGGAATAGGTCAATTTAGTCTGCTTGGCTGGTTAAAGCAGTGCACTTCCTCCTATGAAATGTCTCTGTCTTCATCAATCACTCGAGCAGCAAATATAATCCGTCACTATTTTATGCATGTTTACATGTCTAATTGAACGTCTTAGTGAGTCATGGCAGAATCCTTTAAATGTTGTCACTTAGTTTTTTATTGGTTTGTGAGCGTGTGCCTACATGTCTTTGGGTTTTCATGCTCCTGTGCTCCGTTTCAGCACACATGTCGTCTGGGTGCTGATGAGTTGCTGTCTGATTAGCAATGAAAAGCGATGTTCACCCTGCAGCTTGAACTACTTTGAGCAATTAATTACGCTAATAAAAATCACCTTAAAATTTGTGCGGTTGATTTCATAAACGTGGAAACGCAATGTTCCCTACATCAAACATGAGGTTTTTGTGATGTGTCAGGCTGAACCGATGGTGTCTCTGCGTGGCTAAATAGCGGATTTTACCCCCTACTGCCCATAAAAGAATGCAGGATTCAATGTTGCTTTTACAAATTTCAGTTGCCTTGTGTGTATGTTTACAGTTTCTCCACATTCACTTCTGTTTAGAATACAGTGCTTTGGAATTGCATTCCGGAGAGACAATTAACACTGACTAAATACAAAATGTGTTGCAAATTTCTCATTTCAGGGTGGCCACCTGTCAGTTTAGGTAGACTGACAATTTGGCCACGAGAGAAAACCTGGTGCCAGGAGGAGCCAGGTGTAGATAAATGTTGCACATATGTCATCAGATTATAAACAAAAAATTGTGTATTCATCATGCATGTGCATTATAGCATATGATTGCAACATTCTCTAATTTTATGTACATTGTTCCGCAGTATCACACGAGATGCGTGCATTATGTACTGCACATACAATAAAAAAAGAAATTTCTGTTGCCCTGGCACTAATATTTGAATTGCAGCTTTGCAAAAGGAGCCTTTTGAAATTGCAGATCATTGTGTTCCACTCAATTCAGATCATGCGGTTTCTCAGCTACCACATTGTTGTTTGTAAGCGGTCACTATGAGCACCTGTGACCAAGACCATACAACTGGATGCTTAGTATGAACCTTGAAAATGAATCACAGCAGAGTTTTGAAACACTAACACCATTTGTTTGTGCTTTCAGATTGAAATAATGTTCAATTTTATAATTTTTCGTCTAGCCTGGCACTCAGGATTAATATATTGTAGAGAAAACCTTGAACATGTTCCTAAATTAAATCACTACTCTTGTCTCCGATATGAATGAGGTAAGAAATAATAAAATAATATCTTGGAATGAGCCCTAATTGGAGCTCTCTATAGTAAATTGTAGAGGGGAAAGCAGAGGATACGGTGTAAGGAGGAAAGAGAGAGAACCAGACAGAGGGGGCTCCTAGATAGCTGGGCCAGGGGGAAAAGTTCCCCCACGCTTGTCAGAGTTTGAGCAAGTCCAGAATTGATGGAGCCCACAGGCAGCACTGCTAATTTTAGTTGAAATCACCTAAGTGGTTTGGCTAATTTATCCAGGCTCCTCGGCCTCAGCCCCTGGTTCCTGGCTCTGTGCTGTCTCCCCCTCCCTCCCAGATATATCCACAAAGCGTGAAGGTACCAGGAGGTGACAGTGGGAACAGAAGGGTATTTTGTGCCCAGCTGATTTGAAGAGCACTGGGTGGATTCAACCTGTGTCATACATTTGGATATTGTTTGACCCTTAACGACAGCCCAGGTTCAACCATCTATTCCATATAATGATTTATACCACTCTGTATTTAATGGAAATGGTGACATTTTACATGTTAATTTTAAACCATGTGAAGAAAAAAAGATGCAATCACTGATATCTGGTATCTCCTGATGCCAGATATGATGGTATAATATATTTCCGATTTTTAATGTAGATATGAGGATTTCAATATCAAGATGACAATCGTTTAAAAGCTTTCGGAGAGGATGTTGCCAGCAAGATTGATTGTGTGTAATGATGGTCTGCCAGCTGGATATGTTGAAGCTTAACAAGCATCATTGCTGACTTTTTATTGTTTCGCAAATCAGACGGTCCTTTCCTTTTGTGGTGTTTTTGAACATCAATTTGATAGAAAGTTGAGAAACGGGGATTTACAACTTAAAAATGTCATGAAGCCACGAGGTCAGCATTTATACAATAAATATTTTGCTTTCCAGCGGTTGAAATGCTGTTATAATCTTTGCAGAGGCTAGTAGGATGGAATTCAAACGGCAAGTTGTGGCAAAGTCTGGGATGCTGAATGTGACTGTAAAATTTATTTTGTATGATTTTAAACATTCACATGATGAAACCACAGCAGTGAGCAAGTGAAATATCAGGGTGACTGAAGTAGATCAAAACTGTCAGACGTTGTGGGCTTCTTGAATGTAAAGCAGCATGGATATGCATGCCAAGATGTCGCTTATGTTTATCTGTTGCTCGACTCAAGAGTTTGTATGGAGTAATTAGTGTCGTGCTTGCTCAGAGGATCCTATTTCCCTAAAAAAATTAATGAAATTGCTTACCGTCCATTATTAAGTGAAATCTTATAATTCAGAATGCACAGTAATGATGTTAAATTACTGCAAGTGTGTTTTGTATTTAATAAGTCAGGTAACAACAGACGAGAAGCTTTTGGATTACAAAAACGTGATCACACCTGATGTGACTTTACACAAAGTTATAACAATAAAGGTTCTGTTCCTCATACAGTAGATCTTTAATACAGTCTGCATTTGAATTATTAACCATATCTATTCTTGTCATGTGGGATATGACACATATTATACATGAAACTTTTTAAGATGTTTAAAACCAGATTGTGTTAGCAGCATGAAAGAAACACTGTATTGCACACCAGGCCTGTGCAGTCATCCATTTATGAATCAATCATTTTGAAAGAAAAGTGCAGCCAAAACTGGGAAGGCTAGGGGATGTGGCAGCTTAATGGTTTAATGTTACCTTTGATGAAAAACACTGAAATTAATCTTGTAAAAAAAACAAAAACTTACATTATGAAAAGCCCTCCTTTTTTTGATTTGCAGACAAATTAAATCCATCCATCCATCTTCGTCCGCTTATCCGGTATCGGGTCACGACAAATTAAATATTAATTGATTTCTGGTCTTTGTAAGGAATAGGTTAACCCCAGGTTCATGTTCATCACATGGCAGCAAAAAAAGACTAGATTTCACTGAGCTGTTTTGTATTTCTTTTTGCACATGAAGAATAAAAATATGGCATGTATGATTAGTTTTAATTAAGTGTGATGATATACATTTAATTAACTGGACGTTCGTAACAGATTATGACAGAATACAGATAAACAGATGTTATAAAACACACTATCCACACAGCTAAGAATAATGTTATTTAATTTATTTAAAACTTCTTTTTTCAAACGACTGATCTGAATCTAAACAGTTTTCACATAGAGCACAGGCTCTTGAAAAAAATATTTTTAGAGCAGTGAGCAAGAGGAGATGTTTGCAGTCTTGTATGCGAGCCAGCAGTTTTTGGCAGATGAATGTAGGGGTTTTATGTGCCAAGCACCTGGTCAAACTGCAAACAATGAGGGGCTTATGGAGTCTCTTTATCCAACAACGACTGAGATGATACCTAGAATGTTAGAGCTCTTATGGGTCCTTTTAAGAAATGCTGATGCACAATAATTCTCAGCACTTCTGGATGCTGTGGAAATGTTTCCACGCTTTATATACAGTATGTAGTGGGAACTCTACAAGCTATACATCATTAACAGGTTAATGGTTCTTCATCTTACACAGAGCATATTTCTGCTGTCTGTTGTATACATCTACTCATTACTAATGTAAACAAAGAAAACAGCCTTCTGAATTCATCAAGCTGACCATCATAAAGGTGTAGCATCAACTCGTTCTATACAGAAAGGTGGACGAGGAATATATAAGGGAAAAGTGTCAGCTACTTAATGAGCTGATGAAATAGTGATATTGCATATAGCTTAGAAAAAGATCTGCAGAAGTGAGTTTCAGTGTGGAGGGTCTTGCTAGTCCTTAGCAGTGATCTAATAATGAGTTCCACAGATGGGTTTGTTGGCTGAAGCTCTGCTGAGTCCACCGTGTATGCGGTAGAGAGTGTCAAAGTGTCTCCTGCGCAGGATCATCTCCAGGTTTGGGGAATGGATGGCGTCTGCCAGACATGCTGGCAGTCAGTGGGCCTTCTCTCCTGCACTACCTGGGCTGGAGCTCAGCCAGGGTTAATTATAGGGGAGCGCCGGAGTCTTGTGTCACTAAGGATGGTAGACAGAATATTGTCATACTGCCATGTCCTATACAGAAAAGACAAGAGTAAGAGCACACCTGCTCAGACAGAGTTTCTGCAGTGTTATCTCTCTCCCACAGTCATTTCACTCCAGGTCTAAAATGAACAGTTGCCAAGAGCCAAATGGCTCATAAAATGTGTTTAGTGGCTAAATCAGTAATAATACCTGAATACACTGATATGTAAATCTATTATTTGCAGGTTATGTTGTCTTCATGAACAACTCACTTTTTCAGTGCTTGTGCACATACATTTGAGTATCTCAGTATATTGAGTAACAACCCGCACACTATGAAATAAGCAGTCCCTCCAGGATTTTGCGATGTCGCGATCGCAACAATTTACGCAAATTCAACCAATCATCGTGAATTTGGTGCGACTCGCAATTTTGACCAATCACCGCAACTTTTCCGCAAATTTGACCAATAACCGGAGTTTCCCGCAACTTCAACCAATCCCAGCAGTCCCACGTGCCAGACTTTGTATCTGTATGTGACTCTGAGAGCCACTGACCAAGCGGGAATGAGAACGGACACACACATCGCCAAATTAATTTCCTTGTTTCTGATATGAAGACGAGACGTGTGTGACTCAAACATCTCACATTTACCAACAAAACGTACAGCGAAAGACCGTGCAAAACATTTCAGACCGTCCTGCCAACCTGTATACATTTTAACATCAATGTACGCTGTAAAGTTTTTTTCACTCTAAAGTTGCTGAAAGCTGCTGTTTCAATCCTGTCGGCTCTCTGCAGCGGGCGGGGCTGCTGCACAGTTCCCCCCACGACTGACGCGCGCACAAACACATACGGTGGATGCAGGCTATGCTCGTTATTGTAAGTGCAATGATAAGTGAAAGTCCAATAAGTACTTTATCAAACCGTATGAATGTGTGTCCCAGGCCAGGTTAGGAAATTAACTAACAATGTAAAGATCAACAAGCCACTGACACATATGTTGAAATTTGATTAATTCAATAAATTATTATTTTTTGTCTTAAATCCACCAGCCATTTTCATATTCTACCAACATTTGCAGCATCCTGAGCCTTTTTGGAAAGGTTTCGAGGAAAGACATCGCAACTTTTATCGCAAATTTTTACAAAAGCTCCCGCCAAATCAGGCATTTTGGGCTGCAACAATCTCAAAAAAAGGCTGCGAAATCCTGGAGGGACTGAATAAGACAACCCATTCAGTTTTTTGTGAGCTGTCTAGATTAGAAAATATGGGATTCAACAAAATATTCAAATTTGGCTCCTCTTCCTATGTCACATGCAGGCTTATTAGAATATAACGCCCCCCATCTGAGTATCTCCACCCACGGCTTGAAAACTACCTTTAAAGAGGTGCTCCATGTTTTTCTTGTGAGCCAATCAGAACAGACTGGGCATTTTGAGAGGGTGGCTTAAAGAGACAGGTGCTAAAAATGCCAAAATACAAGTATGAACCTGAAAATGAGCATGATATGTCTCCTTTAACACGTGTACTTGGGATGGTCCGAGCTGGTCCTCAGGATCTCTATCAGGGCCGATCCGGGCATACAAAATAAAGCCGATCAAAATCTGCTGTCATTTGAATGTGTCCCTGGCTGCCATTGTGCACCTCTGTTATGCATGGGAAAAGTGTAGTCCACCAAAAAAAAGCATCAAAATTGATGCAGCAGCAATGGTTGGAGTTTTAGGTTTTATGCTAGGAGCAGTTTACTCCACACCCCCAGATTGTTGTAGTCTTAAGCCCCAACTGACGCTGACTCAAGTGACATCACTTAAAGCAATTTATCAGACTTCACGCATCTTACCCACAAAAAGATTAATACAACTTTTCCACATATACAGTAGTGCTCCTCAAGACCTGTAAAATGTGTAAAATCATTGAGTTCCCCTTTAAGCGAGAGCTACAAACTGAAGCTGTGTGTCAAACAGGCTGCTGATTGGCTGCTTGTTACTCTACCTGTGTCCAAAATATTTGCATTTGGATCACATTAACTTTTTCTTGACAAACTTACACACACTTATACACACAAAAACAAGTAGGGCACCATGTGTCTATTCATATGTATAGATTTGTCATTTTTTTATAGGATACTGTCTTGGCAGATATATCTGGATGCTGTTGTCCATGGTTCATCCAGTTCTTTGGTCTGGTGCTGGCAGGATTCCAATTAAGTCTGGTTTATATTTGACGTCCCCAAAGAATGTTCCTAATGATTTTGGTGATCCCTTGACCTTTTGTGTAATGCCATCGTAATGTCAAAATTTCTCCTTGACCAATACTTTCATCCTTGACATCTTGAAGAGTAATCACTAGATTCCAAGCACCACACTGTTACAAATTATCAGGCCAAAATATCCACTTGAACTGAAGAAATACTGAAATATGTCCTTTAACACAAACATTAGTGCCAGCATAAGCTCATGTGTGTGTTAAACAATCTAACTATGTAAAAAAATAATTACTTTTGTTGTTTTCAAAGAATGATTTCAGACCCACACCATCAGGCCAAGATTTCCACTGTCATACCCTCCTGCCATCCTCTGGGGAGAACGTTCATGGTTCACTGTGAAGACACCTTAACCTTTACTGTACCACCACCCTCAAGCCAAAATTTCCACTTGTACATAGCATCTCTTAAAATGTAAAGGGCAGATTACCATGAACATTTGTGTCATACTCCCCAGAGGAACTGTTGTCTATGTTGTTCAGTGTGTGACCTTTTCTCCGGTGCCACCCTTATGCCAAATTAGCAATGTTGTACACAAAATAATTAATGGCCAAATAACTTTCAACTTTTGGGAAAAAATATGTATTGGTGTTTTGGTTAGTGTTTCCTGTAGTCCTCTCCTTATAGAAAAAAACATGAGACAATTTTTTTTATGGATGATTCTCGTTATATTTTCTGTGCATATTCATATCTTTCACAGGAAAAAAAACACATCTGAACTTTGTGATTCAGTGACCTGTTCAGTATTGCCATTCTGAGGTCAAACTTAACATTTTTAGCCCCCCCTGGCAGCAAGCCTCTAAGAACATCTGTATGTTTGTCACTGGCACTTTTTATTGTGGGGTGTAATGGACATTGCAGCTCCTTAGGGCTACTACTAGTGGGGCCTCAAACATTTAGTCTTGTTTAGTTTGTCAGCACTTGTTAGATGAGCCAAACAAGTCATTTCAGATACTGCTTCTATTTACTCAAATGTTCCCTGTTAATCAAGTGGCTCCTGCCTCTCCAACCAGATCTACTATCGTAGCTTGGTAAATTGGTTTGCGACAGAGACAAATTTGTCATCTGAGAATTTTCAAGGTCTTTTACAAGTTTCCCAAAGTGAATGGTGAAGCCGAAAATCTAAAAGCAAGTTGTGCATCTATCAACTCTCATCTGGCTTTTCTCTAAAGTAAAAGTGTGTTACTTCCTCTTTTTTTTTTTTTTTTTTTTTAAACTTAGACAAGTGTCTAGTCATGGCAAGCTGGTGCACACTGGCCTAGAAAAAAAGAACAGCTTGTGTTGCTGAAGTTTTATCCCCTGTCTAGTTATTTTTAAAGTGCCCCATTTCCGCCATTGTTGTGGCATTGTTTTGACCTTACGCAGAACAATTTTCCCCAAGTCAAATTAGCTTTCACCATTCAAAGAAATGTTGTAATATAATGGTTTGACGGTTCTGCCTGTGAAATATAAAGAAATGGAAGGCCATGCCACTGGGGTTAATAATATTCCTCCTTCTTCAACAAGTACCATGGGATCCTAAGTGTCCTTGAAAGCAAACGGCATCTCACTTATGCTGGGCATCTTGCAGCACTCATGGGTAATAGCAGTCTACTTTTTCAAATCCATGCACATTGTATCAGGATGATTCACATGCTTCCTCCGCTGGTAGCGTTAACAAGGGTTGGTGGTAAAAAGGATGCTACATGTTTCTCCTGCTGTAATTCTTTTAGCCTTAACCAGTGAAGATAATTGGTAAAATCCTTTTCTTGGTATTACTTATTATATAACCTTCTTTGTACATGAGAAAAAACATCTACTCCAAGAGATCAATAGCAGCTCATCAGTCTTTTGGATGCACCAGCGTGAGAACTAAAGTCAGCCTTCATGCAAGTCAATGAGCACCTGGAGTGCTTTTCCCAGAGGCTGCTAAGTGTGCATAGCAAGGGACTACCAGGAAACTGCAGTAAGGTCTCACAACCGGCTTTGATAGGACAGAGTAAGGGAGGCTTCTTGCAGAGATGCTGGACCCGCTGAGGTTTACACCACCTGTTTGTTTCCCTTCTCTTGAGCAGCACAGATCTTACATGCCTTTGTGTGCCCAGCCTGCCGGGAATTGGGGTGTTAGATACAACAAAAAAGGTGACTGAGGAGTGCTGAGTTCAGGATTGTGATTTATTAATCCGCCCTCCTTTAAATTCCAAACTAACGACGTGGGGCAGTGATGCACTCTGGGGAGTAATCTTAAAACACAGAACAATTCAGATTTACCAAAGTCCTGTCTTCTGTAAATGCTGGCGAATAGACAATATGCTAGCACAGTGCAGCCAAGGGACACGAGGAACAAAAGCTCCAAAGCCAAAAGTTCAAAAAGTTTGTCTTTCCTAGTGGACTACATTTTAATACTCGAGCAACAACCTGCTCAATATGGCTTTGTCCAATACGCCATTTGTAGGTAGAGTTGAGCGACATACTGTTGCCCATCATTTGGATGAATACCAAATGAAGAAAAGCTTCCGATATAAAGTTTTTATGTCGCTTGTGCTTACAGAGGTTTATTAATTTAGAAGTCGGTATGATTACAGTTAATTTGGTCCCACCTGTGAGACTACAAACACAAAAAGTCAAAGTCAACTGTTCTGGTACAGTAGTGGCCTCAGGTGTACTTTTCTACCGTGGAGATTCATCCAGCAGGAGAGAAATATTTTTTTCTGCCAGACATTTCTTTGGCAATCTTTCACTACTTGGCTCTGAGTTTTTGCACGTACCAGCCCAGCCAACAAGGTGGTTACAGAAGCAACAATGTTGAAGCATACACATGTCAGAAGTTGTCAGATCGAAATTACAACTTTATATTTTATATGACTGACTCTCATGTTATGTGTGTATCTTTGCGTGAAAACTGTTAAAAAACAATTATTCTCAAGCCCATTTCTAGATAAGCATGATATGCCTGTTAAAAAAGAATATTCAATGTGAAATTAAAATACACCAAGGCCATTTACCAAATATTTGGCTCCCACAGTCCATCATCCTCCACAGCACATAAAATTTACTATCTCCACTGAGCTGTCAGCTGCACGCCAGATCTCACTCCAGCTGCATATGAAGTCAATTATGGGCAACCATTCCCCCTCGGTAACACATAGATGTCACTTAGAATGTATTTCTTTTGGGGTTACTTTCATATTTTTAATATGAAGGCCATCCATCATTACAGATGTTGTGGTCTCCAGCCTGGTGTGTTAGGCAGTAACAGTAGTCAAGCAAATGATGTGATGCATTTCCTAACAGAGCCAGCACCACATGCTCAGTGTGTGTTGTTTTTAAATGTGTATGTGTGTGTGTGTGTGTGTGTGTGTGTGTGTGTGAATGAACAGCAACAATGAATGAGCATAAGTAAAGAAGTGATACTGAGAAATGTGGTTCTTTGGGTTGACGGCAGGATATCTTTCTCACTTTAAGCATTTTTGGTATAAAGAAATCTGTGCTGTACTGTGTAAGACTGTGAATATTTAAGATACTCAAACTGCTAATCAGTGATTGTATATCTTTTAATTTTTTTTACTAAATTAAAATATGAGAAAAAAAAAAGATGTATAATAAGTATATTGAATTGCCAGGTTGTGCCCAGCTGTAAACTCTTAATATGTTTTTTAGCTGTTGAAATGACCACTTCATTAATAAATTGTACTCATTGCAAAGTGGTAAGTCTGTTTGAATGTTGCTTTTGTACCGGCTGTCTGGGATTTCCTTTTAAAGTGCTGTGTAAGTGCGAGGGCAAAGCTGCTCCTCTGTCCATTAGAGCAGAACCACTATCCTTCACCTGACAAAGTTTGGGAAAGGACACGGATGTTTCCAGTCTACTTCATAGAGTTCAGGCTCACTCCGCCTTGGGAGCCCAAGTTTTGCAATTGAAGAGTGGATGTGAGGGGTAAATGGGACGGGGGTGATGGGCCGGTGGGGGTCTGTATGAGCGGACACGGACGCGAGGATGTGAATAGATGGTCTAAAATAAGAAGTAGCCCCTTGGTCAGAGTCGTGGCAGATGGAGGCTCAAAGAATGAAATGATGCCAGCATTCTTTGTGCAGTCAGGTGCCAGCAGTGCACTCGATGGACCGCTTGAGACCAGGGTAGGGCCGATGTGATAAGACAGCTGCCTTAGCCTAACCTCCACAAGGTCATTTTGGCCAGAGTAGAGCATCGTGCTGATGAGGGAAGGCAACCCTGAATCCACAGAAAGACGCGAGGAGTTAAAAGTGAAAGAAGTCATGATTTTTTTTAACTGTGAAACTTGAAAGATGAGGTTTTCCAAGAAACATTATTAAAGTTTGCACAATTTGTGAGTGAGTGCTGTTATGTGAAAATAAGTTGTATCGGTTTTGAAAGTTTTAAACATTAGCACACTGTTTCTGAACTATGTTTTAAATGAGTTACCCAGTATATCAAAGCAAAAATTAGCATGGAGAAAGTTTGGAGGTGCTAATGACTTTGACTGTCCCTGTGGAGAGGCTTACTGTTCCAGAGAAGTTGTAGTGTGTGTGTGTGTGTGTGTGTCTGCTTTACGGAGCAAGAGCAGAGTGTGATTCACTAGTTAATAAATCATGCCAGATGAGTTTATCATGGAGATACAGAAGCTCCTCTGGGTCCTGAGCTAACAGCGAGTATCTGGGAGCTGGTACAACACATGATAAAATGCCATTGTCATGTATATAATTTTTATAGCCCCTAACTTTTTTACCTTCATTGCTGTCAAAGGGGCAGGATGAGTGACTGTGTATCAAATATACCAATGTGTTGCTTTAAGGAGGAGCCGGCTGTCGTATCAAGCTGGAAACATTTTGGCTCATGCACTACATCCACTGCTACGGCACCTTAAAATCAGTTTTTATCAGCTTAATCCGGTTTGATTATCTGCTGGCAACAAATTAACTATTCTTGTTTACTGTAATTGAGTTCTTCGATGAGTACTTGGTAATTCTGCTGAACTTTCTCATATTTGCTTTCACAGGGGCATTGATAGCATCTCCCCAGTGTGCATTGAAGATGCTCTTATCTTTATGCAGCTGATGCAGCTTGTCATCCATTGGTGAGGGTACACGGATAATCATCATTAAATTGACTTGATAGGTTCTGACTCGGTGACTAAATAAGTAACTTGTAACAGCATTATTTCGGCATCATGCTCGAATGAGAAAAAAACTTGATTGTGTCGGTAATCTTTTTGATTATTTTGTAATGGTGTTTCTTGGAAATTCTTGTTTTATATCGAGGAGAACAAACTCTTTGGAATGACTTTGAAAGCAAGAGCGGGCAGTGCACCATTCCTCCTGCGCTCCTCTCAGGGAATAAAAGTCAGTATAACGGCTATCTCAGCTAATGACTTGGGAGAACAAACCTTGGTCTCTTAACATCTAAGACTTATTATTTTTAGCTCTGGCCATTGCTAAGCTTATCCCTCTTACAGGGAGCACGTTTTGTGATATCAGATGTGGAAATTAAAGCTAAATGACTTAAGGGGAAGATTGCCAACACTGCAAGTAGGCTACTCTGACCTTCAATAAAGCTAAGCTTGACATGTCCATTTCCCCCTTTTTTGCTCAAGTCTTTTCAAATCAGCGGGCTTGTAACATGCTGGCTTGGTATTAATGGTTTGGACTTTCCCTGAGATGATGTGCTTAAATGTTACATCTTGATTCATATTGTTTAATATTAACAATTCACTGCAAATTGTTTGGAATGAACTATTGGACTATTTCATGATGATCATTCCACATTTTCAGTTGATCAGTATTTAGATCAATGTATTAGTAACAGGGTTGTGTGTCCTTAATTATGCTCTGGCTTTTTGCATGGCTTAACATGCAGGGAACAGGTATATAAAAAAATAAAAGCAAACAATTGTGTCTTGTAAGTTTAAGTTTCAATTATTTTCTTTGTATTTAGATCCAGTTAGCTGTCATTGAGAAACTAAGACATGATAAATAGTTTGCTAAAATAAATGTGATCCTTTGTATACACTCTCAAACCACACTGAGTAATCTCATTTAAAAGTTAACTTTTGTAACACTTGTTGGGTGTATATGTACTTGCAGTTCATTTTGTATTTTTTAAGACCTCAGTCGATGGACTGGAGGGACTATTTTGAGTTTTTATTTTTGTATTTTTTTAATATGCCCACTCTCACCTCTGTGCCTTCTGGCTCACAGAAGAGCTCAGAGCTTCAAAGTTCCTGCCGATGTTTTTGACTCCTTCTAGTAATGAGATGAAGTACAGTGCATAAGGGGAAGAACTCTCAAGATGCTTTTCCAGGGGGCTTTGGAATACATTTGGTAAAATGTTTATGATGCCAAAGACCAGGGCTGGCTTCTCATTAGCTGATCTACCCGTTGCAAGTGTTACAGCGGCATTAGTCTTTTGGGTTAATCTTCAAACGTTCCCATATTTATACCCTTCAAATACCAGGGACTGCCTGCGACACCCTTGTGTGCATTCGGGGAACTTGCTTAGTTAAACGCCACAGAATAAATGAAGAAATGTGAGCTAAACTTGACAAGATCAAACACACTGGTGAATGTACAGACGTTGGCTAGTGTTCGAAGTGTGCTGCATTATTCATGTTCTCCAACATAGGGTTCCTAATGAGAGTCTGGTGGCTGTTTTTGGAGTTAGAGTCATGGAAATCAGTGTGACCCATACCCGAGTCTGTGGACAAAGCTTTGCAATGGTGGTGCAGTGGAAGTGAAATTAAAGGCCAACCAAGTTCATCAGCACTCCAATTTAGGCTAGTTTTGATTCAAGTCCTAGAAGTCATTCACATTCATCACAGCCTTGTGTCCTTTTAAGTCCTGTCCGTCTTAAAAGGTTTGCATTTACGTATTTACATATTTTATTTTAAAGTTCTTATTTTAAGTGTAATACAACATCAGAATGCGAGATGAAGATGATTATTCATGTCAGAAAATAGAACATTTTCTTGGCAGTTTTCCTCAATCCTAATGCTTTTTTTTTTTCAACCATAATTTTTTAACTTAAAAAGTTTTCTTAACAGCATAATAGGCCATTCCGTGATATGCTGTAGACTTGACACTCCCTCCAGAGGGTTGCTCTCACATCAAGCAGCTAGGGCCTGTGGATAAATGCAAAATTTACTGCTAGCATTGTAATAAGCCAGCGCAACAAAATAAGGATTATCACCCTGTGGCGTGCTGGTTCAGTAGGAGGACGCTGAACCAAAGGCTGAGCATCCATCCTATTAACACCACATATCCCTTGAAGAGTAAGCAGCAGGCTTCAGCCAAGCATGTTGTCTTCATCCTTGAATCAGAACTGGCAATAACATATTCAGACTGAAGGGCCTCAATTAGATACTTTAAAACTCTGTGTAATTGGTGTCTTTCTGCAGATTGCCTGTGGATATGTAGTGCTCAAATTAACACAGCCCAACTTTATGTCTGTAATGCTGTGATTGTCATGCAGTGTTGTGGTGGCAAGGTAACGGAGACGCTGTGATTTTTATACTTTACTGTGTGCTTTGCTCTGTCGGGAACCTCTGCTCTGAGGTTGTTGTTACTGAACTGCACATGTCTACTGAATGTATTGTGTACTATGTATTCATACAGCACATGAAATCATTTGAGTTCAAAATCTGTTGGTTAAACACCAACATCTGTTGTTTTTTTAGTTTTTTTATCAAAGTATGTTTTTTATTTGAAAGAATTTAGATTTAATTGTAAGAACACAATTTGTTTTAGTTGGTCTGTAAATAATGATTATTTTCATGATAAAATAAATCTATCAATTGTTTTTTCTCTTTATTTTCTCTTTCAAGCTAATGCCAAACCATTGGTAAAAAATCACTTCACAGCTGCAGCAATGCCGCTTCCTCTACTTTTTATTTAGATGCATTTTCTACAGTGTGAGTCCAGGCGTGCCTTTACTGCTTGCTGCTTTGTGGCACTTCCACTTTAAATAGAATGATTGCATTAAGGAAGAAAAGAAGGCAAAGTCGAGTGGTAGACATTCAGAGTTGGCTGTTGGTGTGGAGGCAGAAATGACTCATGTTACTGTAATTGACATGTCTGGCACGTCTATTCAACAAGGTCAGGTAAACTGTGGAAACTAGAGGAAATGATTTGGCATCCCACAAATTGTGTAACAAGTGATCACCAGTTATGACACTGATGGAGACATTTTTTGGGGGGAAAAATGTTCAAAATAATCAATAGTAGAGGCTCTCAGAGCTGGGTAGGAAGGTTTGGTTTTAAGTTCAGGAACAGTTAGCTTTACTGCCAGGTTACTGTAAGTGTTTGACCTTTCTGGTGTTCTAACAGTATCCATAAGCACCTAGCTACAGTATGAAAACATCCTGGTATTTGCAGTCTATTTCCTTTTTCCTCTGTCAGTATTAGTTCTATAGCAGGCCCTTGTCGCTTCACTGCGACTAAGTAGACAGGCCTGACTGCTCTCCAATCTAAACATGTCAGCTTCACCGTGTCTTTTCCGCAGGCACAAGCAGCCCTCTGTTAGTCACCAAGGAACAAACACATGCGTAGCAAAGGACAGCCCCAACCTCCACCTCCGGAGTGTGAGTCCTTTTAGTTTAAAGAGCACCTCAGCGTGGCTACCAGACCACTCCCAGGAGGGACCTGGTTAGTGGCCAGTACCTGCAGAGCCCACCAGAGTCCCAACAGAGCCCCGCAGCTGGTGGCTGATGGGCTATGTGAGAGGGCTTGTCACACTCACCCTGGTGAATTAGCAGCTGGGGGTCCAGTTCAGGCAGGGGGCTCTGCCCATGGATCAGACGCTGGCTTCTCTCTCTGTGCCTCCATGCTGGCAACCTCATGAATGTTTCAGCGAAGTGCTGTGAGGTCTGCCTGGAGAGTCTGGCCTAACCCTGCACTCCTTGAGCCATGCTGCTTCACCTTGCCACAGAGACACTGCTTCTCATCGAGGGAGCTGAGATTTGGTCAAGCAGATGCTGATATTGAACTTCCTGGGTACTGCTTTTGTCTCTTTCCCCCCAGGGTATAGAGAGGCAGGTGGGATTAGAGCACTCAGGCATCCAGCCTTCTCTCTCTCTCTCTCTCTCTCTGACTGTTAACAATCCCCGTATCAAAATCCTGTCAGCACAGTGCTTTGTGTCTCCCATTAGCATTTTGTTGTGGTGTGCATCTTGAATGGCTCGGTACGCTTCCAGAACCGCTCAATCTGGCAGGCGTCTTAAAACGGCGATACATCCAATACTAATGAGGCTGCTTTCATACTAAAACTGCATTGGCACTTTTGTCACTTTACAATTCGGCTTTGTTTACAGTGGTTTGCTGTTGACAAACTGACACAAATAATAATACACATTAGAGAAAAAAAGTTCCTTATCAGTTCTGAAAAACAGCCTTTACTGATTCACTACACAGTTACAGTACTGTAGCATTCAAATGTTATTCATGCACAGTCAGCAGCAGTGTCTCTTTTTCTCCCTGTGGTCATTGACTTTGGCTTGTAAGCTTCCTGTTTCTGATAATTAAAGGTGAAGTGTGTGTGCAAGTGTGTGTGCAAATGAAAGGGATGCTAGATCATGAGTATGTTGCTCGACTATAGACTCTCCTGTGTGAGTGCAGTTGTAGCCTTTGCCCTGTAGAAAGCGCTGGCTGCTGCTGCTGCTGCCCACTTGCTGACTAAGTAAAGGCTACATTTGCATAATTATCTGTTTAATTGGCAGGCTACTGCCAGAGTACGGTCCTTTTTTTGTAAGCTATGGAGTCCACACTAAATTTGTTACAAAGATATGGGGGTAGAGATTACAAAGCAAGCAAACCGCCAGCTCATGGCTTTCTTCTGCTTAACCTGATAATCGTTTGTGCTCATAAACACTTTTCTGCCTACGCACATTTTTGCGAGATAATTTGCCAAATGATTTTAAAACAGTCACGTTGCTCAGAAGTGACAAGAGTATCCGCTATGATTAGGGACTCTATTACGTTATTGAAACTAAAATCAGAGTTTTAGGAGGAGGAATGAGCTTAGTAGCATTTACTCTACTACTACTTGCAGTTAAATATCATTTCAATGCCAGCGATATCTCTCTCTGAGCATGTAAGGCAGCTAACTAATATAAGTTGTTCGCATGAATAATAATAATTAAGAATAGATGTGAACTTTTTAATAGTTATAAAGGTGGTTGTGTCTCTGCTGAGCAAGCAGCACATGATGGGGGTCCCATCTGCGTTTTACAGTCCAGTGACAGTGGAAAAGCATTAGTGCCTCCTCCCCCTTACCCGAACCCCTCACATCCTCCCCCATCTCCATCCTGTTTTCATCTCCCAGGCTTCAGCTGCGGCTCTGTGAAATGCTCTGCTGCTGAACAATTAACTGAGAGACTGTGAACTATGTTTCATGTAATTAATATTTTGTGCAGAAGAAGTGGAAGCAAGGATTGGCAAAAAAACCCATAAAGCTAATTTTAATTGAATCAATCCCTGGGAACAGGTCAGAGGAGCAAGCTGAATTTATCTCTGCTATCCGATTCCCATTGGCCGGTGCAGACATAAAAGGTGTGTGTTTGATTTGTTTTTCTGAATAATGTTGTGGACACTCTAAAGCTGCCTCTGAGAGACGGTATTCAAGTATGCACTTATCTTTTCTCCTCATGCTCGCTTGGCGTAGTGGGAAATGCAGTATTTAGGAGGAACTATGGGAGAGACTGTTGAATCAGTAACTTTGTTCCATATGACACCGCCTTAGCTCTGCAGGGTGTTGTGCTTTGGCATGCATTCTCAGTTTCCTTCTGTGGCGAAGCTTGCGCTCACTCTGTGTGTAGGCTATCAGTGTTGGGTAGAGGGCTCCTTTGAAACTGACTATAGTACGAGTGTTTGTGCCCACTGCTGCTGCATTTGCTGTGCTGGGCAGCCTCTGATCAGCCTGAGCCTTGCCTGCAGAGAGCTGGCGCAGCATCCAATCCTATTCTATGTTCAAAGGTAAAGCAGACCTCTCATAGGCCCCGTCTTTGATGTGCTCTTCGACACCAGAGTCATATCTCTGCCACTGCACATCTCCTGGCAGACAACAAGAGCCAGTCCAAAGGAAGGAGGAAAAAGAAAACTTAATTTGCAAGTCACAATGCATTTTAACAGGCATGCTTCATATTCAATAGCAGGCCTGTTACTAGAGTCTGTTGGTATTATTTACGAGAAGAGCACAACAACGGCAGCACAAAGTGGAAAATTTAAAGAGCTGCTGCATTTAAGCCTCCAGTGCTGGTTGGTTGAGAAGCTGAGCCAGGATTAGCAATAGAACAATAGTCCTCTCACAATGAGCATCCTCCATATAGCATCACTATATGTGCTGCAGATGGAAGGCACACCTATAAGCATCCGCAATTAGGCTGAATGTACTGTGTTTGTTCATCAATCTTTGGATTGTAAATGACTCAAGTGACATGTTATGTATCATTTAATCTGATATACGTCCCCGGCCAACACTCATTTTGCAGATCCCGCTATGGTGTGTAAATTAGCTGAATATAATGCAAATGATCCGAACAAGGTGTTAAATTTAACATCACCCCGCTTGTTATGCAGTTTGCCAAAGACAAGAGCATAACACAAATGAAATCAAATGCGTTTTGGCGCAAGAGGTATATGACCACCATAGCATCTCTGAGGAGTGTCTGTCTTAATGATTTATAACGCCACATAGACCTCTGAGAATTAGCAGTTGAGGGTGATATGAACGGCGTCGTTTCTGTGTTGCAAATGAGTGTCCCTTGCATGCCTAATAGGAGGAAGAGGAGCAGAGGAAAGTGAGGAGATACCCCTTTGCTGGCTTTGTTGGGAAAATGATACCAGTCTTGAGAAAAGGGATTATGTTCCCTTGTTTCTAGTTTGTTGAGGAGACAGCCTAAACACTTCGGTTTGGTTTTTTTGAGCTATCACCTCAGCCACGAGGTTACAAAGAATGAGTCATTGTTCAAGGTTTATTTATTATTGGTTGTCATGAAAACAAAGCAGTAGCTATTGAATAGACATATCTGCTCAGGGACACACCCACGTTGCAGTTCAACTTGGATAAAGTCAGCTGTGATTGCACGGTGATGTTGAAGATGAATTCACATCTGTCCTTACGATCAGTGCACTTCCTTTCTGATTCTTCAGGGTTATACATTCACTGGCTTTGTATACACAGAGTAATCAGGGTGAGTGTCAGTTTTCATCTACTCCATACTCAATGTAAGTGCTTACCTTGCTTGCTGTTAGACAAGTTGTCATGTTGGGCTCGACCATCTCAAGGGGGATTTTGTAAGAGAAAGAGATTTGCTGCGTGCCACACCCATGCTCTTTGGTCGACTGCCAAAAATGACAGTTTTGATGTGGAAAAACACCTTGAAAAGCAGTAGTTAATCCGCTGTGATAAGCTCTTTGTCAGCTGTTCATGTTGCAGGAACAGTCAAGAGAATCCAATCCTTACACACACGAGCCATAGTCAGGATTATAGCAGGTTTTGTTTGCACATTGGAAACAAGATTGAAATAGATCCTTCTGATGAATTGGTCTTTGTCAAGATGGATGCTTTGGTGAAAAAATATCTTCCATTTAATCTCAGGAATCACGTGTAGAATGCTTAGTGTTATTATACAATTACAGGACCTTAGGGGTATAATTTGGCATCATAACCCAAACATCAAGTTTGTAAAATATATTCTGAGAGCTCCTGTTCAGATTTGTGTAACCCATCTGTGTTGGTCACCACCAGCAAGCAGAGTGCACCAGTGCCACTCAGAACAGAGATGAGGTGCAGCACAGCATTGTATTTGCATGTTTACAATGGCAGACAAATGGTATCACACTTTTCAGGCATTTTACTCTCACACAAAATAACTCAATTCATAACTTGTTGTAGCTGTTTGTTAGCTTGAATGGGATACTGATAATAATCTGACATTTGATCTGTGCCTACTGACATTGTTGATCCTCTTTCCAGTCTCAACCTTTGCAACTATTTGATCATCCATAAACACCCCAAATCAGTAATAATCTACAGTGTGTGCAGTGAAGGAACTGTTGTTTGGTGCACGTTTACCTCCTGAAATGAGGTCCATCTTAAACAACATCGCATCTTTGACATTGATTACATGGGATGACTTCCTAGACTGTAAAAGAAATATGGCTGTGATGAATGAAATTGAAGAATGGATTTGCTGCCTTGTTTCTTAGGAAAAATTCTGATACAAAGTCTGATTAGAGCTGAGGTGGAATAAACAAGCAGCAGCCATCACAGCTGACTGCGATATACCAGTCAGTCAAGTACACACCTGCAACACACCCTAAAATATGGCTCTGTTTAATCCTTAAAGGTACACTAATCAATATTTAACAGTGGATCAAATTATTACTTGTAACGTGAAAGGAGTTGCCTGTAGTGAAAAAGTTGCAGAGAAAAATTACCCAACTCTGCTGTTCCCTTAAGCTCTATGTAGCATTTTAGCATATATTAGCTAATTGTTATGGTTTCACGGCCCACAAATTTACTGTTTTGGTCCGCTCTCACCGTTCTCATCAAACTCACTGCTGTAGCTGTTTTCCGCAAAAAAGACTTTCCTAAACTGTACTATCCTTGCCCAGTACAAAACAACAGACAGACAAAGTTAGCATCTAGCCGGTGAACAAAAAGGAACATTTAGCAGCTAAAGTTTTTCACAAGTTAGTGGAGACCAAAGCAGAGCTAAAAGTAGGTGAATATTGGACTTAAATTCATCAGGTGGAAAGAAACACAACTCCAAATTAATTCTAATGTTGCTTTGTGTCTGCTTGATGTGTAAATAAGCAAATGTTTGTTAAAACACTTGCTATATCAACTTTACAAAGTGATTCCCCCCCGTTTATGCTTACAGCTTGGCTTGCTGCCTCCAAGTGGTTAAACAAACAAATCTATGATTGCAGCTTTAATAGCTTAATTTAATAGTGCTGGAATGATCCTCAAAATTATTCACAATGCACACATTAGCAGAAAGTTACTAGAAATACTTAAATTCATGGTTTAGAGTGAAGCTGAAGGATTTTATTTCACCTTAGTACAGTCACATTCTAGTGGCCAGGAAATGAAGCACTGGCTATACAATATGTGCCGTTGCTGTTCAGCATCGGTAGATCCAAGAAGTAATTACACAAGGTAGTAAAGGACTTTGGACATGAAGAGTAAATCTTCATGTCCAACAATGAGAATTGCTCTTCTTTTTAACATAAGTGAATATTAACTTCACTTTCTCAAGACTTGCATCTTGCTTAATTTAAAGCATACAGTACTTTAGAGATGAAGTTATTTTTTTGCGATCAGTTTGTTTTCATGATGCATCCAAAACGGTGATTGAAATCAGATATGCAGGTGCAAAATTGTCCAGGTATCAAATGTATTGACTTACCCATGTCCGTGTATGCTCAGCAATCATCATATCAGCAAATAATGTGAAAAGTTACCCCTCTACTACATCTCCTCCATCTATTTTATTACCTTATAATCTCCTGGACAGAGTGGAGCTTTGCAACGACCAGCGCATTTAAACCCTTTGGAACCAATTGTAGGAGAAAGGCTGTCTTGGGATGCCCTCAGTGGAGAGCAGCTAGGCTCATTAGTTAAATCCCCACCGTGGGCTAATACAGCCCTCTAGGAGCGAAGGAGAGAGGGGGAGAGAAGAAGACATTTCTTTGACTCCTTCTCAGGGGTTTCTTTCCCACATTTTCTTGCATGCATCAGCAGCTAAAAAGGTGATGCACGTTGCCAGTTTTGAAGGCGCCTTCAGCATTCTTTTGAAGCCCTTTTATTGGGGGTTTCACAGTGCTGGATGCAGTGCTGGTGGTCAGGTGTAATGAATCCATCATGATCAAATTGCATATGTTTGCTACGGTCCAAAAAATAAAAAAGGACAAAAATTTAAAAAAAATGTTCTCTCCATGAACTTTATGCTTTGAGAAGGCCCTGTCCAGCCTGGAGAATTACTGACACTGAACAGAATATCCCAAAGGTTCTTCAAAATGTGGCATACACATGCATACAACCTGACCTTTTCCATTAGTAAGTGAGAGTAAAACTCTTGTTTTGTTCATAATGATTGGGGAACTGGAGGCCACAATGCAGGCAGGTCCCCACTTAACCAGAATTTATTTTTTTGGCAGTAAGAGGAGGGGTTTTGAGTGCTATTATCTATGGCCTCCCCCTTGAACAAGTAAACAGCCCATTTATTATTAACTCAGGTTTAAGGTAGAGCATTAATCCTCTCTGACAGTTTGCCTACTTGTTAAGGCAGCCAGTTCTTCCTCCACAGCAGATGGCTTTCAGCTGCTGTTACTCTACTACGCAGCCCCACTAGATAAGAGCCCTCCAAAGTTTGTGCTGCATTTTCTCGATCTACGATGAGTTAATGTAAGGCAATTACACTTATCAGTTTTAAAGGCGGAACTTAGGCATGCACTGATTGTGAAATTCTAAGCCAATACTGGTACCAATGTTTAAAATAACAATTTGGCTGATAGCCGATGTCGATACCGATGTTTTTGTTGTTGTTGTAATTTATTCCCCCTATTGTGCGAGGGAAACAAACAAATCTGTATTTAATAAAAAAGAAAACTGATCTGTTTTTCAGTCATTCAGCATTCCATTACACTATCTTTAAATGAGCACAAATTCAACCATGCAGAATTATGAAACACACTTTAATATAACTGTTCAAATGAAAAAACATTTTAAATAACTGCTTTAAAAGCCTTTTTAGCCTTCAGTACTTACATAGCCCAACTAAAACGTTCTTTTTGTGAAATGAATGTAAAAGCGATTAAAAACATTAATAGGGCTATCTTTCACCTCTTGTGATTTTAATAGAGAATACAACATCACTGATCTTTCTCCGGGACATGCTAATACTTTTACCACACGGCCAACATTTTCTTTCACTTTTATTTGTAAACAAACCACACGTGTGCATGGCACCTGTTATCCTCTTATGTCATGCCAGAGCCGTGTCCAGCAAGTGGCTGCTTCTTCTAATCAGCAGCTGCAGTAGCAGCAGAATGCTACTGCTGTCCATGTCCAACCGCAAATAACCAACACAACATTTAGCCACCGCAATATTGATGCAACACAACAGATAAACATCGGCCACAGCCATCAGTTAATGTCATTTTGTTTGCCGATAGGCCGATGGCAGTCGACACTGAGACTATTCATCGAACATCTGTATCACCCGATGAATCGGTGCATACCTAGTGTAACTGTTTGGAAATATCAAGATGCCGCAGAGACTTTTCATCAAAATACCCCGTCACATGTGTAATTCATTTTGGGGATTTCGAATAATCCCTCAAACATAATTCAACTGCAGCTGATTTTTGCTCAATTGAGATGGTCTCTTCAAGTATACTTCATCATAAATTTCACTGGATTTGGCTGTGGTGCTCTCCCATTGGATGACATAAAGTTTGGCCCCTTCTCTACTTTCCTGCTGTTGCTGTTGATAATTGCACAAGAGCTCCCGTAGAGCCAGCTGTCGAAGTGTGTCCTGACTTGAACTTGAAACAAACTGAATCACCCAGAGACTGGCTCGCCGGTGTTCTCTTCGACTTGTCTGCACAAAATCCCTTTTACAGTGAGACGGTAGGATGTCTCAACAATTTAACAATCCAAGGTTGTTTAGTAAAGATACATACTATGTCTCTCATTGTTCTCATTATAAGAGGAGAGAACCTCTCTAGCCCTGCTACCCTGTTCTCATTCGATGCTACACGCCTCCAGTGGTTTAAATACTGGCTGAATGTTTGTGCTAATGGAGATGATTTTATGATTGGAATTAAGCAGTTTTTGTTTTGTGTAGGGTTGCCTTTCTATTTTATCAGTGAGTATGCCTAGGACTCCAAACCAGGGAAATCTTTCAGTAGACAGGTTAAAAAGCAATACAGACTTACGCAGTACACTGAAGAAGAGGATATCAGTTTGGCTTCGATCAACACTAGCACATGAATCAATGGAAGCCTATGGGAATCCATTGTGTCGCTGGGAGAAAATGAGGGGATGGAGGGAGTACTTTCCGACAGCAGAACTAATACTGATAGTTTAGAGCTTGGAACTAAAGTCAGGCACTCTAAATATCTGTGAACTGTAGTCGGTCTTGTCTTCAGTTACTCCAACATCTGGCTCAGTTTTTCCAGCATTCAGTTTACTTAAGTGACATTAACTGTGCAGCAAAATGATCAAATGAGACACTGCAGAGACACTTAAACAATGTCCCACCCAGAGCAGCCTAGCAAGCCTGACTGTTATGAAATAAGTTAAAAATAACTGAATGGGATTAAAGTACACAGTTACAGTACTTCTCCAGAACATCTATACACTTTTTTTCTGGAGTATCTATACTTCTTTTTAAATCCCTCAAACAAAGTGCACAGCAGTAGAGCAAGAATAAAGAAATTGTTTGATTTTAATGAACGCAGCTGTAATTCCCTCTTCACCACTGATTATGAAGGAGGAAATGTAACGGACCACTGCTGAGATAAATATGAAGGCATAAAGAGTCACAAGAATTCCGACATGAAGATAATTCTGTCATTCTTTCGGCTGTTTCACACATTCATTTCTGCTCTTTTGGTTTAAGAGATGGAATGTGAATGTTACACAATAGGGTATCTGGTTCAATTAAGCAACTTTTTCCAACTGAAATGTACTTTCTCTAAGCCACTGTAACACTTCAATACTGCTGTATTCAGCATTCACGCCATGGCAAATATAGAGGATTGTCTTGTACAAACAGTTTTGCCAAAAATTGGGTCTTTTCCAGGGTTTGAAGTTATTCATTCAGAAGTGCCGTGGTATTGAAAGCACACGGAGAAGGAAAAGAAAGATTTGTTGGAATCACCAGCTATCCAAATGAAATGGAATATTTTATTTTGTGGGCATGCTTAATTTGGATTAACCATATGAAAGCAATTAAACGGAGGCTTCCATTTATGGAATGGCGGGAACAGAAAATGTCAATTTAACTGTTACCACTGGAAAGTATGAAATAAGACTCAGTATTGTAACCACGCTCTGCTCCTTTTTCAGCGCAGTGTTTATGTGTGTGTGTCAGTCTGAAGCTGTCTGTCTCTGCCTGCACACAGCATAGACTACGCTCTGATGTCACCAGCAAGGTCACATAGAAGGCACTACATCCTCCCATTCAGCTCCAGGTTTTACCCCACCCTTACAGCAGCCAGACCCACATGCTACAGCCAATCAGTGGATGAGTGTTTCTGTTTTTGTGTGCATGCCTCTGTGTGAGTGTGTGTGTGTGTGTGTGTGTGTGTGTGTGTGTGTGTGACAGAAAAAAATTTAGTTTGCATGAGTGTATTTACAACAAATGTGACACAGTGACAGTGTGTGTGCGGGCAAGACAAAGACTGTTTACATGCACACCAGGGCACACTTACATCTGATGATGTTACTCATAACCTGAGTATTAAACTGTGATGGGTTTATGTACCATGGCAGCTTGACACGGTGAGATCATTACCCACCATGCTAAATATATTTGTAAAATAATTGTTTTTATATTCTAAACTGTAGTGTGGTGAATGTGTGCTGCTATTGCGTGCCACAGGCAACGCATTTCCTCACCATCATCTCAGATTCACCTCAGCTCTTGAGTTAGACATCTCAGAGGCAACAACATGAGAGGCACCTGTAGATGTAAAACTGGTAAACCGTGGGGGTGCAATTTTATTATTGGTTTAACAATTATATTTTAATCAATAGAAATGTCCAATTTGTACATAACAAAACTTTTTTTTTTATTTGTGAAGACTGTAACCTGCAAATTTCAGGTAGTTTTAATTAAAAGGATCAAAATATTTAATGAGTTATCAAATTGTGTATTGCTTAATTGTACAGTATGTCATTCAACTGAGACATGAGTTGACAAGCCACTGCTGCAGTGTAAAGTGCAATATCAAACATTATCAGTGTTTATGTGTAAATCCCTTTGACCTTAAACTGGTATTTCAATGATTGGGACATTTTGGGGAGGGTTTTTTTGTGATGGGTACAGGCAGCAGTGAGCTTCATTGGTGAACACAAGGTGAATGTCATCCTTTGTGTTATACTGCTTTCCTCAGTATAAGGAATGATACTATTTTTTATGTATACAGTTTATGAAAAGCTGTGGCGATCTTCTATATTTTTCTTAGTGTCAACATATCGCCTGAAAAGACCAAAGCCAATAGTGTGTCAGTCAGTCTCTCGATACTTTTCGACTTCCCTACCCTGTCTGTGACTATCGGCCTCAAGCTCATTCGTTCCTACTGAAGGTGTTACAGTAATGAGCTTGGCTTTACAAAAGGCTAGATTATTTCCCAAAAACAGCCGTGCACTTTATTATTGATGTATGTTGACAATGATGGCAATGTGAAAAATAATATCAAAGCGTTTCCTTTAAAGCGTAACTCTCGCCAAAATGCAACCTAGGGTCTTTTTGTGAATGTACCCGAGTCCATCTTTTATTTAAAAGCATAATTAGGACGGAAGCGCCACTTTTAAGATTTACCGTATTCTCGTTTTTTGTACATGGCCTTTTGAATGGGAGTGCTAGGGGCACTTTCATGATAGCCTCAAAATAGCTATTTTTAAAACACTAAGAAGGCTCGACACAACATGAAACTTTGCTCGAAGTATCACCAGGGTCTCTACACCTTAATGAAAGCATTGACAACATTGTTTGTGTACCCAGAGTTTACTACAAAGAAAGGTTTTGAACAACTCACTGTAGCTGTTGTTTTTCCGGTCGCCGTCCGTCGAGCCAGTCAAAAATAGTCGAGGGAGGAGAGTAAAGAGGGAAGGCTCCCATAGCTTAGTTCCATATAAATGCACAGATAATTTGTTGTTTTGTCGTTAGTCAAACACAATATTGACCTTGTAGTTGAAAAAGGAGCCTCATATAAGAATGACATTTCCTTCTATCGAGTCCGTTCATTCACATTCGGAGATCGCCTATTTTTGACTGGGAAAATGGCGGAGGGCGTAAACAACAACAGCTACGGTGAGTTGTTCAAAACCTTTCTTTTTAGTAAACTCTGTGTACACAAACAATGTTGTCAATGCTTTCGTTAAGGTGTAGAGACCCTGGTGATACTTCGAGCAAAGTGTCATGTTGTGTCAAGCCTTCTTAGTGTTTTAAAAATAGCTATTTTGAGGCTAGCATAAAAGTGCCCCTAGCACTCCCATTCAAAAGGCCATTTGACCGAAAAATTAGAATACGCTAAATCTTAAAAGTGGCGTTTCTGTCCTAAATATGCTTTTAAACGAAAGTTTGACTCGGGTACATTCACAAAAAGATCCTAGGTTGCATTTTGGCGAGAGTTACGCTTTAGACTAGTCACAAATGCTATAAAGGGAATGTGACCAACTAAGGGGAAGGAAGGCAGAACTAACAACATACAGTACATTACATTCTGTCTCAAGACAAATATTGTAATGCATATTGCAGCTTAAGGCTGAACAACTAAATCTAGCTCTTAGTGCCAACACAAAAGACCAGTTGATAAATTGTATTAAGTGTAACATGGGGAAGTTACCAGCCCATGAAAAAATATTTATTTATATATATATTTATGTATATGTGAATGACTAAACGTTGTACTATAAATAACACGTGCAAAAATGTAAAAGAAAAAAAGGCCTAAAGACTAAAATGTCATATTCATTTGTGATATTTCTTTTACTGCATAAAAAGTAATTCTAAAATTTAAATTTTAAAAGGTTAACTATCTTGTGCTCAGCAAAGACACAGTAGTGTCCTTCAGCTCTTGCAGCTTAATCATCCAAATCAACACTCTACAGCCACTGAGTGCATTAGAGGGTCAGCTGTACGTGTGTGAATGTGTCAGGAGAGATAGAGACTGAGTTTGTGAGGCAAAGTGCATTAATGTGTGACACCAAGTGTGAATGTACATGTGTGAGAGTGAAAAGATAGAGAGGATGCATGTGTTTCAGTGTTGTGTGCAATGCTGTGTGCCCAATGTGTACATACTTGTCTGTATACAGTATTGTGTGTGTGTGTGTGTGTGTGTGTGTGTGTGGGCTTGCTCGGCTCTGCGCTGGGGGCCAAAACACTAGAGATTGCTTTGATCTGGATTCTCTGTGTCTCGTCCAATCACAATCATGTCACCAACTCCCCACGGCAGGAGCGACTCATTCATGGTGCAGAAAGGAGACCCTCCTGCATGTTATTACTTTATATACACTTCATTTTACAAGAACTATGCTCACAAAATGGCTTCATCCATATCCCAAAGAAGACTCACAATACTGACGGACTAAAGGATTTTACAATCACTTTAGGGACATGGCACACAACCAGTGTGTTCACATTTAGAACATCTGTCAGACAATAAAGCAACAAAAGTATCAGAAAAGTTGCGGCAGGTTGTGTGCAGTGCCACTTAGAGGAGTGGTATGTCTTGGTAATCTGAGATCTGTTAACTTGCTAACAACTTACACCTCTGAAATATTCATGTCCAGTTGACACTTCGATCATCTTTGGAGGTCTTTCTGAAATATGTCCTGCATTTAACTAAATTAACTAAATCATACACTTTAAACTGTTGGCTCTTGTGATGTCCAAAATGAAAACAAAATTATTTTTTTTCCAAAAATAATTTATTCAACTGATGATCATTTATCATAAATTGATAGATGTTTAAATTCCATTATAATGCACAAATAAAAATGATGCTTATAATGCCAGAGACAATGCATGTCTGACTGCAGGCTACAAGAATGAGGTTTTACCCTCATTCAAAACGCCTAATACCAATGTAGCTGCCTCAATGTGAAAGCACAGAGCAATTTGTTTAGATGGCTGATGAAGTTAGATAAAAAAAAAACCATTGTAATCATAATAGATTAGGTAATTTTATTTATGTTCTGTCTGGCTGTTTTGAAACCGCAACAGTACTAATGATGTCTCTTTGTCCAGCTATGAACTGTCTCTTGAAACCGTATGGGTGTAGCCCAATGGGGTCTAGGCTGTGAGCATAAATCAAAGACATTTCAACACAAGTACAAATTGTTGTTGTACAGTAACTTCAACTCACCAAAATGCAAGGTGGGTGGAACAGCAGGAGCCTAAAAGTATCATTCCTGTACAATTCTTCCACATAGCTTTTGAAGTTTTATGTTGGAAAAGTATCCTATAATTAACACGCTCATTTTCTCATGGCTTTCGGCTGGAAAATGGTGGAACCTTTAAGTGTGTTTCCATCCACCTTTTTGTTTTGTTTTTTATAAATTTTTATTAGATAAGTAACCTGCTTTGTGTCGTATACCCGCTACTAGAAAACAAGCTAATGAACGACTCTTTTAGTTCACCTACAGTACAACTGTGTGCGAGCGGCAGGTTCACAATGTTCCACAAGCTGTCTTGCTTTTTCTATCATAATAAATAAACATCTGTGTCTCGGGAAAGAAGTTTGGGGTCCCCTGCTGGAGCTGCTGCCCCACGACCCGACCCCGGATAAGCGGATGGCGATGGATGGATGGATTTTTTTATTTATTTATTTCTTTATTTGAAAGGGGACAGTGAACATTAATCAACATTAAAACAATGTAAATGTGCCCGAGTTAGCTCGAAAGTGCTAATTTTCATTGGTAGTCCCCCAGCCAGATGTAAAACAGGCAGCCTTTAAAAATAATGACGGTATGGTATAAAATCACACAATAAAATTACATACAACACATGGATGGATGGTTACATGCCATATAAAAAAAGTAAAATAGCTGTCTTGAACAACCCTTCTGCAATTTCAGTCCGAATTGGCGATTGTTCTTCTGCTCAGACGGTGTGTGCATTGTGTAGCTGGGCAGTGTCTGCGGCTGCAGCTCCCTCGTTCTTCGGCTCAGGGGGTGTGTGCTCATGGACAACTCGTCCTTTGGCTTAGGGGGTATGCAGTGAACGAGAGTCTGGAGCAGTGGGTCTCGGAAGTTAACCTTGCTCTAGTCTCGCTTTGCCAGACCCTCCTCCACGCTGCAGAGAAGGGTCTGGCTAGTCCACACATCATTCCGTGATGGAAGAAAAACGTGCTCTGGTTTATTGGCATTTCTTTAAACTAATCACAATTGTCTTGGGCGGCGCTAAGCTCCGCACGGAGCCGCTGCAAAATAGCCTCAAGAGGAATTTGTTTTGGTGGAACGTGTACGTTCAAAAATTGTTTTAGTCATACGAGAGAAAACTCACATTCGACAGATAGTCTAGCTAGCTGTCTCAATTTACCATGCAGCGATTTGAGGAGCAGTTAACCACAGTCCTCAAAAATCGGCCGGAGTTTAAAATTCCAACACAAAGAAAGCGGAAGTAAAACGGACATCGGTGGAAAGACATGCATCCAGCGGAATTTCCTGCGGCATCTGAGCAATCCCGGAAGTGGAACGTCATGGCTATAGACTTACCTGGCTCTTATAACATCACTAATTGATAAAAGGAAAATGTGATAACGGATAATTTAAATGAACTTAGCAAATAAACCATGACATACATGAAGCATGTGACTTAAAAATCATACAATGATTCCGCTCCACTGGAGAAATGAAAAATTGCTTCAGACGGAAACAGTTGGTTTGTGTAATTCGATGAGAAGACTGTAACCTTACTCAAATGAATACATGAAACCAACGTAAAAGCAATATTTCGGTTTTTGAGGTTTGACTAGTTTATTGGCACCCTGAATTAGTGCCACCTACTGTTTATTTCAATGCTCCTAATATTTGCGTAATTAGTTTACATTTTCTTTTGCCAATTTTCTGGAAATTTAGTAAAAATTTGCACTACATTTGGATGGAAAGTTGACCACTTTTGTCTTAATGTTGCCAATCTTGCCAAACTTCACAGCGCCATCTGGTGGCCAATACAGGTCATAACATTTTTCAAAAAGAGCAGTGCAACGTTAGGTGGCCCAAAGTCAAATTGATTGTTTTAAATTAGTGCTGTCAGTTAAACGTGTTATTAACGGCGTTAATGCAAACCCATTTTAACGGCTTCAATTTTTTTATCGCGAGATTAACGTTCTTTTTGGCCTAGCAAACTTTGTATTCACATGCTGTTGCAACAACTAGTAACGTAAGAAAAACTACAACACCACACCGGATCTAGCTAGACTGCACACACTTGTTTGGGCTTGTGAGCCGGCTAAAGAGTAGTAGGCTAACGTTACGTTTTCAGTGGATGGCGAGCGCGAGACGCCGAAATGGATGCCAATAAGATTCTGAATGGAAAGTTTACTTTTAAAAAGTTGCCAAATGGTTCCATTGACAAGACCAAAGTGATCTGTGTGTTTTGTCGTTGTGAACTGAGCTATCATCGCAGCACGTCTAGTCTGAAATACCACTTGATGGCCAAGCACACAGCTGATGCGAAATCTCCGCCCCTTCGTCAAAGCCAGGCGACAAAAACACAAAGCAAGCCGATCCACTTTTCCAACTTGATAAGAGCATTAAAATGAGAAAAAATAATGGGCCAAAAAGAAATCAAGGATTTAGAATAGATAGATTAATTGTGATTAATTGCGAGTTAACTATGACATTAATGCGATTAATCGCGATTAAATATTTTAATCGTTTGACAGCACTATTTTAAATGTAAATTAATGTGAATGTAAATGGCGAACAGTTGGTCATTGATTAAGTAATTATTTTTTGTGTGAAGTAGCTAAAGCATGCAGCAGTAGGGTAGTAAGAATGCAGTGAACAGTGGGACTTTAATCTGTGCATTAATGCAATTTGTGTTTGGATAAACTTTAATCATGGCACAACTGTCATATTTCCTTTGTTGTTGAAGTTCCAGAAAGTGTCAGTGTTTGCTTCTGAAATTATATATTTTCTTGAATGTAGGCAAAAGAGTAGTAGGGGAGACCAGAGAGTGGCAGAAAGACAAATTTGTTGATAACTGGAGCTGACAACTGAGTGATGGGTAGCAAAATTGTCTGCCCCCATTACCTCTTGGAATTGAAATACATGTTTTGTCATATAATTTGCATTCATTGCATCTGCATTCCTTTAACATAAAAAACAAAAACAACTTTTACCATACCTGACATTGATTTTTGGTAAGCAAATTGTTTTAAATAGAAAGATATATGGCATGCAACTTCTAACAGACCTCAATAAGCAATAAGTAATAAGTGAAATATCGATAAGCTATAAGCATAACTTTTATTGCAAGACTAATAATGTGTTTATATGTAATTTGTGCTTTTATTATTTAAAACAGGACATGTTGTGATTGTACAGTACATCCAGTAGATTATGATATTAACACTGTTAAATATTAAGCTGCGAAGCATCTCATCAGCGTGTGTTAAATTTTCCTTTGCACACCAAGCTAACATTGATGATGAAATAGCAAAACAAACCGATGCCCTGTCCAAGTGCTGCATTAGGCCTTCTTTATTGGATTCATATTGTATGATCACAGCAGGAGAGTAATAACCTGGAGCAAATTGATTAGTTCAAAAGAGGCAGTGGGTAAAGTGTTACCAGAGAAGGGGACCAGCAGATGAACGCGGATTGAGCATTCGGTCCAAACACCTGTCTGACAGCAACAGCTTTTACCCGCTAGTGTTTAACATGTGGGGGTAAAGAGCTCAGGAAACCAAAATGCAAATAAAACAATAATGCCTTCTCCCTGCTTTGCAAAACAGTGAGGGCTTGCATCTGTGGGAGGGGTGGGATGTCTAACAAGAACTAATGCTGTTTATGAAAGCAGAGTTTTTGCATCTAATCACAATGTCTATTCCCATGGGCCTGCTAGTGCTTCATGCTTCCCTTCAGACTGGTAGAGCACCTCTCTTCCAGGAGCGCTGTATTTTTAGGATGTTGTGAAGCTTCCTCAGCTGCATACAGAATGAGATGCTCGCCTTTAGGGGGATGTCGAGTTTGAAGATGATGTCCTTTGGATTTGATTAATTCAGTAACGGAGAGAGAAGCTGTCCCTGACTCAAAATAGACTCCTTTTTTAAATGACTATATTGCAGTTGTTTTCTTACTTTTCACTGTTTTGTTTTTTTGCCACTTATCAGCGTATCACGGCAGGAAGCACATAAAAAAAAGAAGTTGTAGGGCTATCAGTGACGGGAGCCTGTTTATCAGTGAATCTGCTTGTGTGCACATCCCTGTGTTTTGCATGAGCACGGAAGAAAATGCTCAGCACAGTAAAAACTGTTGTCTTTTTTCCCCGCTCTCTACCATGCTGCTCTTGTCTCCGCTGCTGCTACACTTGTCCAGACCGCTGCCTTCTGAAGTTTGCCATCAAGCCTACCTCTATTCAAACCTGATTGGAAATGTAGTTTATTTTGCAATAGTTTCTATTTTGTGATATGTAAGAGAAGTGGCCATAGGAAATTGTCTAGCTGAATGAACCATTCTGGCTCTAAATTGGAGTATTTAATGTCAACACAATGTTCCACAGATGTTTAAATGTACACTGAGAGCAACAGTATGTCATTTTTGCAGTACAGTAAGTAGTCGTTCACAAGAGCTTTGTAATGGATATATGTCTGATCCATTTATCAGTGGCTGTCTAAAAAAACTCACAATTCCCCTGAAAGATTACAATAAACCTTCAAAACCATGTGTACCAAATCCGGTTGGGCTACAGTATGTCAATCATGTACTTAATATTCTGGCTCATTTAGCATCTTGAAGAGAGATTAATGACATGAACAATCTTTACAACAATCCCCCAAAGATGAAAGAACTCTCAAACAAAAGCACATGCGCTACAACTTTGATTTAGCGCTTTAATACAATGCTAATTAGATCACATGCAGTGTCTCCTCGTGAAATCTGCTCCCATCGTCTAATTATAACGGCCAGATATGCCGTAATGGGACACATGTATTTTAAATCAAAGAGCTTGTGTGACAGAATGGTGATGGGGAAGTAGTGCTGACACTGACACCGCTTATGGACAGCGTGGACATTGGCTTCATCGTGTCCATCAAATTGTGACAATGCCACCCTATGGCTCGCTCCACAGAGGAGAGGCTGCCGCTGGCGGGTGGGAGGGCTAATTGTGTGTCTGTATGACTAGTGTGCAGCCCCAGGATGACTAATGAAGAATCCTCAGCTTTTGAACACGTCGTTCACCTCCTTCAGCACTAATTAATGGCTCATTGGAGGAGGACTGAATTTCACCCCAGCCTTTTTCACCTATTATCCACTACTTTAACATAGGCCTCCTCTGCATACTGAGCATGTATTAAAGCAGCCCGAGTAATGTAAAGCCTCCACTGAAAGTCTTCCCGCAAAGTGTGTTTTTCTAATGAATTAAAGATGGCTTCCTTGCTCTCTGGCTGGTAAACACTGCTGTTTGCCGCATAATCAGCATATGGATTTATACAAATGAGTGCCATGGTTAAATTCAAAATTCAGATAATGGTTGGAAGTAAAGACGTTAAAAATAGTGCATGTGGAATCAGATGCAGTCGTACACTCGCAGCTCTTAATCACTGTCAACTTTTGTACTTGTGCTCAGTCTTATGAGCCATGAGAAGTGATCATACATCCTGTTTTGTATTTCCAGGAGATGTTTTCTCGACTACAAATCCTTCTCGTGTGTATCATTGTGTGGGCCTCTGTGAATGTGTTTATCTGTACCAACAGCGACCTTCCGTTGAGCGGGGTTGATATGGGGGCCGTGAGCTGACTGTTGGAGAGAAAATCACAGCTGGGAGTGGGGGACTAGTTCCTGATCTGACAAAAAACAGCAGCTGATGTGAAAATGGCTCAATAAGGGCAGTCGTAAACTCATTTGGGCCCACATCGTGCCCGCCAGAGCCAGGGCTTTTTTTATTTGCTGCTGCTGTTAATATTGCTTCAGCACATTAAAATGTGCAGTTGATGGGCGCTCAGGAGCCCTAGTTGTGTCAGAGAGTGCTCTCCTGGTGGACACTTAAACAAAGAATGAGCCGACTCCACTCCCTCAGCAGAGGCACAATTACCAATGCTGTTTTTCCTGGGGAGTGAACAAAACATGGTACGGCACACAGGCTTTTTCCTACAGGCTAATAGAAGGGTTTCACTCGTTCAGTTATACAGCTGGCAACATGATGTCAGGAGCACAATATGCTATCCGGAAACCACGGATCAAAGAAATAGTCTTAAATCATGGGTTTTGGCGTTGACAGGCTGTAACAATAAGAGTCCTTTTCCCTCCACGTCTATCTGCCAAACAACTGAAGTAAGCATAGCGTACCTTTTCCTCATGCAGAGCCAAGATGTACACAGACTGATGATCACAGTGGCGGTTGGGCAGCCGATAACACTATCCTCCGGCTGCTGCCCACGTTTGTGTCTCTGACAATTAGACTCCTGGCTGACAGGGGAGCATGGTTCAGCCACTGTGTTAAGAGACTTTGTCAAATGTGTAGCCCATCAAAATGCACGGGCGGCCCCAGCTGAAGTCAGTCATCCCCTATTAACGATGGCCCTATTAGCTCCTCCCGTGACCTGTGAGCTGGGAAATGAAATGCGTGAAGGTGCAGTCATTTATATAACCAATGTCAGGGTGCGTCGGACATGGACACCCCTCATCTCCCCGCGCCTCATCAGCCTCTCTGATCAGATTGGGGATGCATAATACATCAGACGGCCAGTAAGTGGAGGAAAGACATTCATCACTGTCCACCTTTCAAATTAGATCCCACAGACGTGGCAATCAGTCAGACGCATCAGTATTCAGCCCTGGCTGAAGGCTCTCCTGCAGAGACATCCCCTCCATTACAGCTTTACAAACCTTACTTCAGTGTAACAACTGCCCTTGCCACATAATCTGTACTTCAAACTATAGTGTTTCCCTACATTGACTTTTAGTCCAATGTGTTAACGTGCCACTTTGATCGTCTGTATAGATTTATGGATATAGGAGTCAGAGAGAGGCAAAGAGACTTCCAGGAGAGTGTTTATGCCTTTAAAGCTATGTTTCTTTTGAACTTGTCAAAGACATGAGCCTGTTTCTATAGGGTGTAGACCAGACATATGAAAGCTGTGGTTTAGTTTAAATGTTTCCCATCTTTCCCCTGGGGATTATAAAGGTTTCAATTCATGAGAGCACTTATCTGTATTTGGTCAAAACACATTCTGGTGGATGCCACACAATCTGTAACATATTTAGTTTCTTGGAAGATTGTTTACATATACTGTTATTCCATAAATGTTCTTAGTGCTGTCTGATCAAAGACATTTAAACTGACAACCATATATAACATTTAGTAGAGAAAATAGACCACAGCTCACCTAATTAGAAATGTTCTCTTTTCTTTCCTCATGTTGCTGTCCCATTGATGCTGGTCTCTTCCTTCTGTACCTCAGGTAAGAAAGTGTTTTTATTTAGTCCTTTGTCTATCCACAAACTAATGAAATGTAACTAACCTCTGTGATAGACCATGCCTGGCAAAGTGCACTGTTTCCAATATTAATTCCAATTATTAGTTTCATTTTCATTTCAGCTATTCATTTTGTAATTCACTGAAGCAATATAGAAAGCATCTGGTTATTGCAGCAAGTTTGTGGCTACATTTCCATCCACAAATGCATATACAGCGTGTTTTCTTTCCATAAAATGAACTTAAACATAAAGTTCACTGGAAGATGTGTCCCCATGATCAGTCCATTATGAAATAATTCAACCCCATCACAATAACATTAACACATTTTTTCCATAACTTTCCCTGGATGTTTCATCAGCCTAATTCATTTAGCGCTGAGCTCAATGACTTCAGTCATATTCCACTGAAAATTGCACGTTAAACCAAAATCTGCATGCTCTGTTACTGCGCATAGCAGGTCCTCTCAATGGCTCTGAATCCACAGTTAATTACGTCAAGTCAAGTCAAGTCAATCTCAGCACTTGTTTCTGATGTATTAAGCAAAAGCCTCTCTGTCTCTTGGTTTTCCTCAGCAATTAAGATGGTGCGAAAAAAGTACTTTCCAAGAGTCTTTTTCCATTTAGACCTCAGGGAGAATGCTTTATTTAGTCTAGCCACTCTGTAATGCATAGCTTCTGTTGGTCTTGACTGAGATGGACCATGATCCTAAGTGAGTCTCGTGTCTATGCCAGAGTGCAGAGAAGCAGATGTGCTGGGTGATCAGCTTGAGCCTCAGCCACAGCTCCTCATCCTCAATGTTTGGTTCTGTGGTGTCCAACTGTCAGAGTTTCCCCTAGGCTGCTAATCGGCTTTGAAATGGAAACAATTAGTTCCATAGCTGAGGTAGTCTGTTGTGTGGTTGGATTCTGCCTTTGAGTCTAAGGCTTTTGCTGTGTCATTGGAAGCTAGCAGAAAGGATGCCGTTTCTTAGAGTTAAATGTTTGCTTCATTGTGAATTCAAAGAGTTTAGACTCTGCTTTTTATTTAGTTATAAAATCACAAATAATGAAAATGAAGTTGTGATCCACATCAGTAATCCACATGATCTGTTGAAAAATAGTGAGATGCAATGCAGCCCCGCAGCTTGTTATTAACATAGACACTGTAACCTGTTCTATGTGCAGTGATGTGTGGAAGCATTGAGGCTGCTTTTGGAACAGCTTGGAAGGTCTCCTCAGTCTCCTCTCATCAGATGTCTGGCTTTAATTTGTCTCAGCGCGCCTGAGGAAAGGTCGTGATCCAGATGCTTTCACCCTCCTCTACTGGTCTTCAGCTTTCCAACAGGGAAAAATAGAGGGAGAGAGGGATGGACAGAGTGGGAGGAAAGTCCTGGTGTTCCTGCCTAGGCTCTCCCTTATTTCCCCCCTCAAAAGTACATCCTCATTTATAATGAGTGTGCCTGTCCGACAGAGTGGTGGTGGCTCATTTGTTGGTTAGGGGAGAGACTGGCTGGGATGACCGGGATCTACATACTCACTGTAGCACTGAGGTGATTGAACAAGTCCCAGAGCGCACTGTGTCTCTGGGATCCCTTCTCCAAATTGTGACATTTGGAGCCTATCCTCTCCTCTCCTCTCCTCTCCTCTCCTCTCCTCTCCTCTCCTCTCCTCTCCTCTCCTCTCCTCTCCTCTCCTCTCTCCTCTCCTCTCCTCTCGCAAAGTGTCCAGAATATGTTAAAATCATATTTATCTTGTGCAGTAATACAGAGGTGTTTAGTAAAAATATAAATATTTCTATTGTTTCAACATTTTCTGTGTATTTTGTTGACAAAACATCAGTGTTGTAGATGTTCTTTATGTCTAGACTGACTTAATATTACACACAAAAATAAAGAGTTAGCAATTTTACAGCAATTAATTTTTTTAATTAAGATAATTGCATTGCTTATTTTGTGTTTCTCAAAAAATAAAGCTTTTGCAAAGATGATTCACAATATGTCTCTGTTTAGAGGCATGACATGATGAGAATATTTGGTAGAAATTCTCACTGAAGCATTTATTCATGCTATTACCATAGTAAAAAAAGGCATTGATGCTGTGAGGAATGCTACAAATTTCAAGAGAAAGAACAATGAATACTAATAGATAATTACACTCACTAGGTGTGTCACAGTTTGTTTTAGCGCACAAAATGAGATTGCATACATCAGAACAGATAATTGATGGCAACAGGGGGAAAATGTTTTTAATAGGTTTTGACCTTAAGGCAATAATTGATTCAATTCCCCTCATCACAATTCACTAATTTCTGTGGGAGAAATAGCTGTGGGATTTTCTATTTTATATTAAGGGGGGTTGTAGATGGCTGGAAGCGCTAACAATTACTCACATGAAAGAGCCCATGTTAAATGAGCTTGGCACTCAAGAAACAAACCTCAGAAAGTGCCTGTGCAGACTGCTGTGTGCATGTTAATCAATAGTCATGATTTATTCAATGAAGTAGCTGTCAGGAAGTGGTTGTGTGAAGTGTGGAGAGGCTGATGAGAGGCGCACACTGGTTTGTATTGGTGTCCACAGAGATGGAGAGGTTTTGTTTTAACCAAAGCCAAGAATGAGTGATGTGCAGATGTAGTGAATATAAGTACCAAATTACTGTATCAGGAAATAAATTCTCTTCTGATATAAACATGTTTAAAAGACTAAGTACCTACTCGTAAGTGAAAAAGCAAATTTTATTGACAGTTTACTTTGTTTGAGCACCTGTCTTATTGTTTCACTGCATGTAGTTGCTTCTGCAGACGGTTCGTTGAGGGCATTCAACCGCTTTCTAAATTGGCTTTATATTCATTTCTAATCTGGTAATGTCTAAATGCTGCCTTTGGATCAGGGTTTCACTAGCTATGTCCTGAAAATAGAGTGAAAAACAAGCGGAATCAACCCATGTCTGTGTTTGTTTGGCCCACTCCGTTCAGGGCTCTTGCGAAACTTAACCAGCGTGGCATTGACAAAGATTACGGTCCCACAGGCCACAGTGGGTGTGCAGAAGAAAGTGGCCTCGCTCTGGCAGCTGACACTGAAACATATATACTTAGGCACAGTGACATACGCTGGCACACAGCGACATACACAAACACACTCAGACACACACAAACACGAGAGAGCCAGACTTACATATCCTCTGCAAGGGGAGTCAGAGTCCAAACATCTGTAGTAAGTGTTAGACTCAGCTCAACCCCTCACAGACACTTTAATGGAGTTGGCTCTCCCTCCACCCTTCAACCTGGATCTAGCCCAGATGGAACGCCACCACCTCTCTCTCACTCGATCGTTGCCTCTGTCTGTAGACAAAAAAAAGTAGTGGGAAGGGGAAGTTAATGATATAAAAACCACCACACTGTCTCTTTAAGTGGGGATTAGAAAAAAGAGGAGTGCAGGCCAAGGGAGAAGAGGGGGCTGTAAGGGGGAGTGTAAAAATAAGAAGCCCGGCAGGAGCGGCACTGCAAGGTCACCTCTGCTGTGGTGTCGGGCCTGTCGGATCGAAGGCATGGCTAAGGGGTTGCAGTGGTACGGACCGGTCTCCCAGGAATGCTTCAGGAAGATCTCCTGCCATACCTGAGGCAGCCGCTCATTTATCTGGAATGCTGCGCTCCGACTGCTAACGACCAGCTCAAATTGGACTATTTTTTCCCATTTGTCAGTCGGCCAGCTGCACTGGCTCAGCTGCGCATCTGTGCGGAGGCAAGGCGTAGGACAATGAAAGTTCCAAACTCATTTTTCTCACTTCTCTTCATTTTGTGTTTCTCTTCTCACAGTTGGGAGAGTTTTCAGTATTGTTGCCGGCTGTCAGTCCAAGTAACTCTCCCCTGGTGTAGTGTTAATGGAGATGAGTGCCTTTGGCATGTGGCAAAGCTTTTCCTGTGACATTTATGAGGCCCCTGCACAGCAGGAGTGCTCAGTATGGCTTGTAATCTGCCTGTTGTGGAGGATTTCTTACATTGTATGTGAGTTTTCTCCAGTGGCACAGTTTGATGTTTTAAGTCATATAAAGCTATTCTACCCTGTATGGATGACTAATTTCAAAATCATAATGGCAGTAGCTGAGCAAAGATCCATAAAAATAACAGGAATACCTTCAATATGGTGCAGTCCAGTACAACAACAATGCTACACTACAGATTATCTGACTATACAAACATCTTAGAGACGAATAAAACTCCTATGACAGTCTCAAGTTTTGCAAAGCTAATATTTATTGCAGGGCTATGTATTAGATTGAATTGCACTGTATTGTACATGTGTTCTATGCTATTTCTTTTCACATTGTATTTTGAATAGTATCAGTGTATTTTATCACCAGTACAATAGAACATATAATTAGTTTCTACCATTTTCTTTAAAACATACAATACAGGGACAGGATGTAGCTTTTTGAAAATCTCTCCATATATGAACACCCCCACCTTACTTTGTTCATTAAGAGGGAATGAGAGGGTTTTCCACAACAGTTTTATCATTTAAATGAGCTTCATCAAACAGGTCATTAATATGGAAATTACCCTCCTTTCTTGCAAACCATTTCCAAGCCCAGGGAAAAGCCAAATGTTACTGTAGGTTCACTTTACACTGGCATTTTACTTTGCAAGTTATAACCAAGTGTTATCTCAGTTTACTGCTTTGTAAAATTGATTTACTAAAATATAAATTCATGCACAGGATAAAATCAGAATACATGTTTTGTGCCTTCCATGCCTAATATCACTGAAGTGATATATTAATATTCCCATTTTAAGTATAACTTTGAACTCCCTCCACCAAACTAAAACACACGTGCATACACTAATGCAATAAACGTAAAAAATAACAAACATGCACACACACACACACACACACACACACACACACACACACACACACACACACACACACACACACGCACACACCTACTCAACTCACAAGTGAGTAGTCAAAAAGTGCTCTGATTATATCTATATTCTAACTGTCTGTAGATTATTTTTTGGCTCCACCACAGCCTCTAGTGCAGAGGAAATCTACCGGTCCACCTCCGGTCTGGAACTGGCAAAGGCGAGTCAGTCTGACAAGGTGTGAAAAGAGTCATGATCTTCTTCTCTCTCCCTCTCAGATCTCACTTTGATGGACTGCTTTGTAGTGCAAGGAGCTGGGCAAGAGCTGCTAAGCTACATTACAATATATGGCGTGTTTGCCCAGCAGGTGCCATTTCCCTCTCTGCCATAATATGAAACACTTTACATTGCTAGCGCACTGAATGCCAATGTCAACTTAGGCATGTAGCTCACAGACCTCCTCTTTAAACACCTCCTGCACCACCTGGAAAAATGATCAGTAATGTGCTGCTTGTTAAGCTCAGTTGGTATTAAAGTGATGTCTTAAAGGGTTTGTTCACCCAAATTACAAAAAAACATATTTTCTCACCCACCTTTAGTGGTATCCAGCTATAGAGTTTTGGTTTTATTTGCTCAGGTTTTGAGTTTGTCTTTTATATATGTCTCCACCCCATTGCAATGGAGGCAAGTGGAATTTGATCCATGGTGCTCAGCTTTTAAATAAAGAACATGTGAAAAATTCAACAGCAACATTTATTTCAAGGAAGAAAGAAAAAAAAATCCACATTTCTCAGGAAAATCCACAGACCTTGCTGTGAACTGTTTTTTTTTTTTTTCTTTGGAAGAAAGTAGTTCCAGTGAAAACTTTTCACATAATTTTCTCTGGGTTTTCCAAAGAAAACGTGACACTGATTCTGAAAAGATACGTAGCTGTTCATTGAATAATTAATAATAATTTAATTTATTAATCCACACAGGCCTGAATTACACACACATGCTCAGTACCTATACCTCAGTACCTGCCCATGGAAAGGCACCCCGAGTTCGGTGCCTTGCTCAAGAGCACCTTGGCAGTGCCCAGGAGGTGAACACCTCTCCAGCTACCAGTCCACCACTATACTTTGGTCCATATGGGGACTTGAATAATTTTCTCAATGTTTTCAGTAAAACAAATGAAATTCCATTAGCCTAAAATGAAAACAATTTATAAAAAAGAGACATCTTTAACTCTTTAAATTGATGGACACACCTTTGGACAAGCATCTAAGGAGGGATCCCTCTTCCAGAACAGAAAAACATGAAATATGTGTCATATATACAGAATAGACAGTAGCAAGAGTACAAAATACCATATGGAGCGACAGAATGACAATGATAAGTAAACAAAGCCAAAACATAAAGTTAAACTGAAATCAAAATATATTTTGCTATCCTTTTCTGCTCTCATAGCGCCCCCTACATTAGTGTTCTTTAGGGGGCTTACATTTCAAAACTCTGTGTGGGCAGGCACTGAAAATAGTTTCATTCATCATTTCACTCCAATTTCAACGGGCACGCAGGCAGTAAACGGTGAGAATGGACGTTGTTACCATCTGTAATTTCAGCACTCTGTATGTTACACATATTGACCCATGAAAGAAAGACCGCTAAACCTAGCTCGCCTGTAATGCAGGACGAACATTAAGGTTGTGTTGAGACCAACAGTAGCCCTGCCTGCTGCTGTTTATCTCAGATACATACGGGACTCTTTGACAGGCCACATGAAACTCTGTCTGTCACTTGTTGGGAAGTGTAACAGAAAGGGACATGTCGTGTGGAACCTTGTAATGCACAAACGAATGGTGATATGTGATGACAGGACAAAGCCACTGAACACACCTATGACTGGCTGCAGGCTAGTCTGCAGAGGCAGGTGAAATGCCTTAGCCATCATTGTTTAATGTTATGTGACATTGCTCTTTGCTTGTTGCGAACTGTTCAACTGAGCAGCAAGCCAGATAACACAATACAATACAGAACAATATCGTCTGTTATCTTTGTCTGTGTTATTTGTTAGCTTGTGGTTTCTGTCTATAAGATGTGGTTTAGGCATAATGAGGGTGGAAGTGGTGCTTAATACTGAACATCAAGGTTAATGAAGTGAGCATGCAATTAACTCAAAGCAGGCCTTGGTTGTACAGTGACTGCTTCACCCTCTTTGATAATAACACTGGCCACTCGTCGTGTTCACAGTGTCAGATTATGCATCTCGTTTACCTCTTAGACCCCTTAAAATGCCATGGAGTGAATGTTCTGCTCCTTCACCATGTCTCTATCAACTTTGATGTCAATAAGTCACCGCAGGATCCTTACAGATTAATTAATGTGATATAAAAAAGGCTACATTTCCACTAGATGAATAGAGCGCTTCTCAAGTTCAGGGAAAAGGCCAAGATTCTTTCAACATTCTGTAGGTGTTTACCAAATAATCCCACACAACAAGTGAAGCAGAAACTTAATTGTAACTAATTAGCTCCCTAGAGGTTTAATTGGATCCGCATTCTTTATTCCCTAGTTTACCTGCAATATGTAAATCCTGCTTCCATGTTGAGGAGCAGGGGTGGGGGGGGGATAAAAAAAAAGAAAAAAGAGAAACGCTAGTGTATGGGAGGTATCCGTAAAGAGAAGCTGAATTAAGTGAAGTTGAAAATCAGTCTATAACAAGCTTAATTTCTGTCTTGCCTGGCGCTCTTCACCCATCCGCCACCCTGGAGCTGTTTCCAGCCTGTGTAATTGAATGAGTGTTCAGTAATGGTGGAGAATACGACTCGTCTTGGAGGTCAGGTAATAAGAAGGCTTTGTTTTTTGCTCAGATCAGTTGCTATCTCTGAATTGAAAGTGACTTTGTAGACATTCTTATTGTTGTGTGGAAACCCTTCCTGAGCTAACCTGGAAAAATGAGCAACCTGTCTCTCTTATGTTTTTTAACAGCAATCCCTTTGAGGGAATGCTGTTGTGTCTTTTGCATGATTTCACTTAAAATGATGATGCTCAAACCAGAGAACCACCATCTGTCCACCTTGACTTTGGAGTACAATTTTCTGGGCCAGGGCCCTTTCTTTTTTCAGGTTCATCAGCACTGTCCCAAACTGGGAGTGGACTGGTGGGATATTGTTCATTTTCCTCTTGACAAATTACGTGATGGGTTAAAGGTTAAACAAGCTATGCTACCGCCAAAACAGGATATTGTTTTTTTCTTTAAGTTAAAACTCCCTCAAATCGCCATCCAGACACAATGAAAGCCTATTCATCCCAGACCTTCAACCACAGTGCCGACAATACTGTCCATCCTGTTTGGTTTCTATAGCAACTGCAGCTCCTAACTTGGCTTTACCAAGCCTGAACAAGAATAAAGTTGCTAAACTAGTAGAAAACAGATGTCTGTGGACTGTTTGCCAGATTCACTCCAAAGTATTTTTTGTTAAACAGCTTTATTCCTTTTTCTAACACTTCATCAACCATTTCTTTCCAAGCAGGTTCAAATGTCCCTGTGAGGAGTGACCTCATCAGGGAGGCTTTTTAATTGGACAGCACACATTGCAAATGCTGGCATTATAAAAAAAAATATATACATATATATACTATATATACTTGTATAAATATGTGATGCTTTGTTTCTACTTTGTCGGTGTTTGCAAACGTGACAATATAGCAGGGAGGAAAAAGAAATGTCATGGAGGGTCGCAGTGGCAGTAGAGACAGGAACAGGGTGTGGAGTGTTCAGCTTCAGAGAGTGTTACATCACCAGACTTTTTCCACTTTTCCATCAGGCCACACATACTTCACCACAGTGAAACTCATATGACTACAGTCACCGAGCAGACTCAGGATCTTGGTCTGAAATGTTAACAGAAGTTTGGCTTTAAACTTTTGGTTGACATTTAAACCAATTTTTTTTTCACAAAGTGAGAAATATGAAGAAAAAAAAAAGCCCCAAGCAAAGTCAGCATTACAAATTACATATTCCTTGTACTTACATGTATACATTATATATGTCGATAGGCCTTGTGTGTGATGCTTAGAATCTGAACTCCATTTGGCCTGCACGTATTGGATGAAAACTGAGCTATCCAGACATAAACCACCCAATCTCCTGCTTTGACGTGACAGTGATAACGACTGAGCCACTATTTGATAACACACTATAAAATAAAGATATCACCATATATTGTATTTGTTATCAAATATTCAAGACATTAGCAGATGAAAATCAGTGTCTCAAAATGTAGCTTACAGCTGTTTTGAAACTCTTACTCTAAACGTGTTCTCTGAGCTTTTATTGTCTTATATTTCAAATACAGTATGGGAATTTAGAAAATTAGAATTTATAACATTGTTTCACTTTGAAACACCTGCCAGAGATTTAGAGCTTAGACTTTTTAGAATAATACAGGATATATAAAAAGTGTTGGAAAAACTTTATTAGGCAATAATGTTCATTTGAGGAAGATGGAAAAGTCTAAATATTACTTCAGATAATAGATTCTTCCAAAAAAAATATAAATATTTCTTATTATTATTCTATCCATCCTTTTTTTAAATACCTTATTTGGGATAAAATGCTTTATATTTAGAGGAAGTAGCATTATGCAGGACATACAAGCAGCTTTACCACAGTGGCAACTGTCTTCCTACTTGGTCACAAATATCACAGCGATTTAGACAGTTAGAAGAGATGACCTAACTACTTATAGTATAAGTAATAAATTAAACCAGAACAATGCACAGCGGATGTTCCTTTAAATGCAAATTACTGTTCTGGTGTACAGTATTACACTTAGATAATTACAAAAAATGATGCAGAGAGGCAAGAAGAGTTTTAGATTAAAACATTAAATAAAAACCTGTTGTAGGTGAAGACAAATGGACAAAAAAATTGAGAAATGTAGTGATCAGCCCACACATAATCAGAATCAGAATCAGAATCAGCTTTATTTGCCAGGTATGAGGACACATACGAGGAATTTTGCTTTGAATTATACATTGCTCACAATGTGCTTACGCATACAAAACAAACAATATATACACACTATAAACAGAAACAATATAGACAGGTTGAGGCAGTTGTAGTGCAATGAAGAGTGCAAAGTGTGCAGGAGTAATTTTTTTGGATAAATTATTATTTTAATTATGGAGCATAGTGCAAAGGATGCTGGAATAAATAAGTATTATGTTATTATATAAGTATTATATTACAATATGAACAGCTCTGAAATAGAGAATGATGAATAAATAATAAGTGGGACCACACTTATAAGGTTTGTAGAGCCACTCTTCTTGCTTTAAGATTATTAAAACATGTACAAATTATCCAGTTATCTTGTTGATTAAAAATGCATTGCCGGGGCGACCTCTAGCTCACCCAGTGACAGCGTGTGGCCCATGTAGGCCACACGTAGTCCTTTGCAGCGGGCCGGGTTCGAAACCGACCTGCGGCCATTTGCTGTGTGTCATCCCCCATCTCTCTCCCACCTTTCCTGTCTATCCACTGTCACTGTCAAAAAATAAAGGGAAAAGCCCCAAAAAATAATCATGCATTGCCACAGGGACTGCAGCTGGTCTTAGCAATATGTTTAAAAAGTCACATTTCTGTATGGACCACCTGTTGAAACACTACTGTCTCTGTTTACTTAGTTATATTTGTTGAGTATTTTCATAATAAAAAAGCTTTTGATTTAAGGACATGGTGTGACAGCCAAACAAAATATTTATACATATTTTGTGGTGGGAAAAATGTTGTATCAATGTTATTATTATTACGGGTAATAGTAGTGGTCGTAGTAGAACTAACAGTGGCAGTATTTTCTTTTACAGATTAAAGTCTGGCACCCTCAGTGACAGAGTGGTGTCATGCCTGCCTGAGAAGGTTCATCATGAGCTCTAGCAAAGCATGTCAGGCATGCAGGTGAAAGACTGGAATGTGATTAGTCTGTCCTGCAGGATTGTGATAAGAGGCCACAGTTCATGCATATCAGCGAAGGAGGAACTATTTGACTTGACTCTCAGAAAGTGACACTAAAAAAAAGACTTGCTAAAAAAGTCGACCGCCTTTCATTTGCTAAATGAGCTGCTCAATTTGATTGGGTAAGACATGCTTCTGTGAATGTCAATACCTGGTGTTTATTTTTATTATATATTGTCATGTATTCTACACGTTGCTGATAGCAAACAGTACTCCTTTGCCTCCTCGAGAAAATCATGATGGACCTCAAGCTTCATGCATAATGCAAAGGCTGTGAAAATAGTGTTTCCTGAGAGCACACCGCATCGCCTTTGGACTTAAGTGAAATATAACCTGAATTTGACATTTTCTAATATCCTACACCAAACTTTTTGTTTCAAAGAGATAGGGGCGGTAATTGCTGCACCAGAAGAAAGACTGCCGATCCTTCTGGGTATTGCGGGTGACTGTGGGGACAAGGCAAGATTGGAACATGGTAATTGCAAAGACAAGGGCTGAGAATAAATGGAAAAAAAGAGTTCTTTACTGTCAGATAGAGGAAGGTCAGAAGCACAAGTGTATGACATCCATGCATGTTACAGTGTATTATTCACAGTGTACACAGGGGACTGATACCTTTTCTTAGATATCCAATTCGTCGCTTTGCTTCTGACAAAGAGAGGAGATGATCTCTGCTGAAGCCCCCCCCCCCTCCTCCCCCGACTGTTCTGAATTAACAAGATATGATACAAGATGCAAGGATGTCAACAGCACTGGGTCGCAGGCCACAGTATGCATTTTTTTTCCCCTCCTCCCCAAATCATTATTTCATTATTTGATTAATGCTTCCATGGTGTTGTCAGAATGCTTATACATTTCCTCAAAGATGAAAGACGAACAGGGGCAATTTATTTCTCCAGATTAGATATTGATCACAGCTAGTGTGCTGGGCATCAGATATCTTCCCTGAAAAATGAATGTCAAATGGTAAGCATCACTACTTTTTTTATTTTCTTTTTCTATTAAAGAGGCGCGCATCATAGCCATGCGTTTTGTGCACTCTTGATAGAAAATGTCTATTTTTTTTGTTAGTGATTCTCTGGCTATAATTTAATCTCTTTGACATGATCATTTCTGATCAGCCTTGTTAATGTCTTGTCCCACTTTTCAGTATGGTCCCAGTAATGTTATATTTTCAAATTTTCTCAATAGTGCTGTCCCATTTAGAGACTTTAGAGAGTGGACAGGGAGCCAGCTGACTGTCTGGAGGCACAGCATACTACACAATGAAGAAAGAATGTCAGAGGGAAATAAATAGGACCAATGTCCCAAGCAGCTTTCCCGCATACAGGCTGTTTTTTTTTAAGTAGCCCTGTCTCCATAATAGAGACTGCTAGAGAGAACTTTCATGAAGATTATAAAGAGAAATGGCAGCCCATATGCTCCGAACAATATGAAGAACTCCTTTCTGTTGTTGTGTTGTCATGTTTGGTCTGTCTGAGATGATGACTTCACTGAAGAGAATGAATTAAAGACCACCAATGGGAAAAATAATGGTTGAGAGCTGTGCTGGAAGTTACTCGCATAAAACATGTGTTCTTTTACTGTACATCAAAACTAAGAGCGTTGTTTAATTTTTAATTCAGTCCTCTTCATTGTGTATATATTTGATTGTTACTGAACACTGGATCAGTAAAATGCAACCAATTTCAACATAGAGTCTTGAAGTCATGTTGTTGTAGACGCTTTTTGGAGAGGACAATGATAAACAAAGTCATACATATAATCAGTGTCTCTTTTCTGAAGTGCAGATGCTGGCCATGGACACACTCACACACAGTGTTATGAATAATTTCTTCTTGTGTGTCTTTCTGTAAGAGATGACAGCAGCAGTGAAGTCACTGTTGCACAAAGGGAGCATAAACACCAATATAACTCACAGACTCCAGAGAGAGGCAGGAGTAAACAAATAATGATGTTCCTGTGTGTACAGTAAGCTCTACCATAACTTGGTCTTTAGCTACAGCACAGTAGGTCATTACAGAAATTCAATCCACTGGAATTTGGATTCATTACATGTGGATTCTGAGTGACTACTGTGTGACCTGTCCAGTTGGGGATTTCAGACAGGAAGTCAGCTAATAGTTTCACCCAGTTGTTTGTTTTTTGTCTTCCACAGTGCACTTTATACAAAGTGATTTAACAATTGTTACATTATTTATTTTACCATAAATGCACTGATGTAGTGGTAAGGTCCATGTGAACAATGTTGCTGAATATGTTTCAGCTAAATCATCCCCCTAGTTTGACCCCTACTTGCTGTGAGTGTGTGATTCATCATCATATCCCAAATTACTTTTCTCCATAGTCGCCTTCTATTCTGTGTAGTCAGGGAAAACACTGTTGCTTTGTATTTAGTGCCAATGTGGCAGCCGAGTGTAAATTATCTCACTGATTCTATCAGGGTAAAACAAACAGACAGAAGAGTGAGACATCAATTACTGTAGCTACTCCTGGGGAAAATAAAAGCATTGGAATCTAATGAGTGTAGAGCAATGAGCAACAGTTTACCTGCTGTTATATAATGTATACCCTGTTAGCCCATCCATCACCTCCCTGCATACAGTTAACCTCAAGATCCCAATGCTATTCGGCTGCAGGAAGAAGAAAAAAATCTCCAAATGGCATTCATTTGTACTGTACCAAAAATCCTTTTCATAACATCATGTGTTTTGTATGCACTCTTCTCATAAACACTGGTGTTTGTTTGCTGAGTCTTTCATTTCATGCAGATTTTAACCCTGCATTCCTGAAGTAATGCTTTTGACTTTGAAAAGCTCCTACACACCAGAGAAACACAGCTGATGATTTGCACTGTGAGCTGTGCTGTGAGTCACTGAGGCTTAGCAGGATCTACTGCTCTGACTCAAACATGTGCTGCCAGGGATAGAGGCTTTCTCCCCAACTTGTATTGTCTTACTGCCACAATGCTGCCTCAGACAGCCATCTCCAACCGAATCCCTTGCCACACGGAAAACATAACTTGTCCCTATCTCATGAACACAGGCCAATTAGACAGTTGACTGCAATCTAAGGATCTATGTGAGGTTGCCAGTGGAATGGCATTGTGTTGGATTTTCTCCCACATTGTATTGCGATAGGTGACTTTGTGTTGTCAGAAGAGAGGTGTCTCGGTGACAGTTGTTAATGTTGTGAGGCTGAGCAGCTGCTTTAACAAAGTTGGAAGTCCAGTCTTAGTTTTGACAGTGAGAAATGTGCCACCTGGGCTCTGAAAATGAAGGAATACAACTACTATATGATAAAGAAGAGGAAAACATAAAACAGCAAGGCCACAATAAGCTGGGCCACACTAAGGCAAATAATCTATATGGAGTTAACACAAAAACCACGACAATCTGTAATGCACACTATATGTTCAATATTTTCCCCCAGACTCCCATTTCTTTTTGATCTCTTCCCCTTTGCCTCAATCATTTTCTCCCCAACCAAGAAATCCCTCTCGCTCACTCCCTTTTATCACCACCGAAATTCATTCAACATGTCCGCTTATAGGCATTCTATTATTTCTTTATTTATGTATTCCACTTTTTATTCGGAATCACATGTTAATGAAGAGCGTCATTATCAACCTTAAATATTTAATTTTCCGCTCTGTGTCTGCTTCCGAGGGAGGCTGACTGGAAGAGCAGCAGCGGAGAGGCGGGGGGGTGGGGGGGGGGGGGGGGGGGAAAGAGTCGTGCTGTAGCATCAGCCTTATCTGCATCCGCTGCTTTAAAGTCAGCACCAACCAAAGCAAAGGTATAGCAGTGTTTTTCCACATCAGCTCCATCTGAAGTCCAGTTACAAGCTAACCCACACACAAAGATCCAAGACCTGGTGTACAGTATGCTGTCCAGTGCTTTTGGGGGGGGGGGGGGGGCCCCAGATTCGGCTTCAGTATTGCTCTTTGCCCCTTAGCCCCATCTCTAACTCCAGCCTCAGCATTAGCTCCAGAGAGGCTGAGTGCCCTTGTGATAAGGTGTGAGGCATGTCTGCCTCTGACTGACAAGCCTGCTCTCACCATGCCAGTGCCTGCTGCTTGATAAGAGAAAATGTCAGCGTGATTTTGGGAAATGTCATTTATCGCGGCTTTCTGGCCGTGTCTGTAACCCAGACTGATTATGGTTGCTGGACATTTATATCACTGGGGGTGGCTTGGAAAATTGTACAAATGCTATGTTTTTCTGTGATAACGGCACTTAATATCACTTTTGCTGTAATGGATTTGATTTTGTTCCTTTACCTTCTCCTCCCTTGTCTGAATAGCCTCAACATCATATGCTGTACTTGCTAGTTTATTTTATGAAGTGTGTATCAGACACCATCAAAGTGTCTGGCGTGTGGAGGCGTTTAGATCAGGGATTCACTCCACACCCAGACAAAGACTTCCACGCTCTCCGTATTGTGCAGAATCTATGAGTTGAAGTGTGTGTTTGTGGTGTGAGAGGAGCCGCGGATTCATGTGACAATCTGCTAGTCTTTGTCAGAGCGTGTGTGTGGGCTGCGTTGTGGATAGGGGACATCTTGCTGTATTATTTAGGAAGGCAATCCTCCCCAAAGATGAGTGGGTTAACAGGAATCATTAATTGGTTTAGCAGGATCATATAGACACTAGTTTTGGCTTAGCTGCGAGGCAGAAAATGCTTGCGTTCAGATGTATTCAAAAGCTCCTGCTTGTTGTTATTATTTTTCTTACGCTGTAAATGCTCGCACTGTGAAGATGGACTATTTACGTTTACTTTAATGCCTTAGGTTTTGATTTGTGGATTCAAGATGAAGTAGAGCCGTGTTTGTACTCACGTCATCACTTTTAATGTCGGATTCAAAACCCAAGCTGTCATATATTATTCAGGGAGTTTTTCGTCTTTTCTCCGAAGCACTTCACTATAGTACTGTACCTCTGCTTGCTGCATGATTCTAGGAGCCATACAGTTTAGAGGAGGGTCTATGATTCAGTGCTGTATATTTTTTCCCTCATTGTTGACTCAAAGTGACATTTATAGGACACTCTGATAAAGCAATTCTTCCTGCTGCTCAGACCAGGCCGGTATTTTCAACAGATTTTTCATTCATTTGTATTCACTTTTTTTTTTTTTTTTGGAAGACCCAGGCTGCCTTTTGTGATCCACAGCCCTGTAGTAGACTGAGACAGAAAGAAGTGTCTTTAACATGGGCTCCATGGCCGCCTCCTGGGAGCTTTGTGAGAGTGTTGTCCCCCACTCTTAACCAAATTTATTGCTAGTCTTACTGTGGAAATCTAACAAAAGCGCGGGCCCACTGTTCCTGGTATATTTGTCAAATCACTGCACCTGTGAGAGTCCCTGCGCAAGATGAATTCTAGGTTGGACTGTTCGTCCAGGAATAAATCTCTCTTTTTTTGCATTGTCTTTGTTTTGGGCGAGCTGTAGGCTGGGAATGAGCTTTCCTCGTCACATGAAGTGGAGTTGGTGAAAGCCATGATAAATGGTGCTCTTTGTTGACACCTTCATTGGGTTATTTATGGCTCATTAATTGAAGTGAAAAGGAGACTTGTTGGCGCAGCAGGGGGAGGCAGCACCAGGCCTCCGTGGCTGTGCCTCAGAGCGGCCCACAGGCTTTGGGGGAGAGAGAGGTAGTGAACGAGAGGCAGCCATCCCTCTCTCACTTCTGTCTGTTTCCTGTTTGCTGTGGAGAGAAAGGGAGACAAGCCATTCATCAGAAATGGATGGGGAGTGAAAGAGGAAGACAAGCATAAGAAGCCAGCCTACACCCCTCCCAGTCACCCCTTTACCATTTTAGTTTGCATACAAGAACCTAAGGAGAGAAAACACTTGTTTCTTGTAATAAATGAGAGATGCTCATCTTAAATAGACATTACGAAGAAAACATTCAAATGGATTTTGAAGTTTATATTGAGCATAGTTGAGGGAAATATAAGATACAAACCGAACCACACCAGGCATTTAGAGGTCAGGGCAGAATTGTGCAACACATGTGGGATACTGTGTATGTTTTGACGCAGCTGCACTTGGATTTTGTCTGAAATTTCCGATACCTCGTCTTTTCACCCCGCCACAATTTCCTTTGAACGCTTTGAGTCTTCCGAGGAAAAAGAGCCACTTCAGACATAAGCTCATGAGCACACTTGATTAACAAGTGGATTAACTATGCTCGTTTCATGGGATGATGTACCTCAAAGCACTTCAAAGGCCACGCCGAGTGCCCATGAGGTGCAGTAATGAGGGGTTCTTCTACACAACGACAAATTTGGTGGCCTTGCTTCATGTGAACCTGATCATTTTCTCATTTTGTGTGCGCTCGCTCCTTTCTGTCTCCTGCTCTCTGCCGCTGTGTTTCTCTTGCTTCCTCTCCATCATCTCCTTCCACCTTCTCCATCTCTCCCCTCAGATGTATTCTCATTGATTCCCTCCTCAGCTGAGTTGAGATTCTTCCTCGGTCGTGCACTAGGTTATCACTGTAGCAGCTATTTATCTTTAATAATTTTACTCTTTTAACATTTGTGTTTGTTTTGTATAAAGGTGACATCATGTATGTGGAAGTTGCCAAGCTTTTTGGTGTCCTTGAACTGTTAGTCCAATTTTGACTCCTGTAAAGCCCACGTCTGACATCCTAGTGCTGTCACAGCTGTCAGTCAGCTCTCAGTGACGCCCATGTCCTCCAACACTTTTCCATCTCTCAACACCCAGGCTTCCGCGTCACTCTGTATGAGGGGAACATGTCCTGGCCTGTCATACACTCATCTGGAGCGCAGTTTAGGAGGGAGGTGATTCAATTTTCTAAGTGGCATATCGTCCTCCTGAGAAGTATAGTGAGGTTTCTCTCTCTGTCTCCAGCAGTGGAGAGGCATGTACAACTCTGCCACAGTGGAGTAGCCCGCTCACGTTCCACTCGCTATCTCTCCCTCCCTGCATTTTTATTATTTTGATCTGGCAAGCACATGAGAGATAGTAATCTACACTTCAATTACATCGCACAAGTCATCAGATGCTATCTTGCGCTGGTGATAGAATGTGCTCTGAGGCAGCCCAGCACCACTGTGAAACAGCCCCTAGAGAGCCACAGTCACAGCGTGTGTGCATGTGTGTGAGCTCTATCTATCTGTTTGTCTTTGTGTGTGTGTGTGTGTGTGTGTGTGTGTGTGTGTGTGTGTGTGTGTGTGTGTGTGTGTGTGTGTGTGTGTGTGTGTGTGTGTGAAAGAGAGACAGAGAGAGCTGGAGGAACAGAGAGACTAACAGACCGACCGACAGAGAGACAGACTCTGTGAACAAGCTCTATTTATCAGTATAACACACATATTTGCCAGTAGGGTACAGTATTTAACCTCGGTTTGTCATTGTGCTGATTCTTATCATTACATTTCATTTAGTTTGAAATGAACAGACCGTGCTGTAATGAGAGGATGAATTTTGTGCATCGTTTACATCAGAGTTCCTAATAGTAACCAGCAGAGGGCTATTACAGGCGTGTTTTAAGATCTTTATCTTTAAGGCATCTGCCTGTCCTCCATGAGCTTCCATATGATTTATTGCAATATGTGAACTGTGCTGTTAAAGTGTAATTTTAGTGCTATTAACAATATTATTTTCCCACACAGAACACTTCAGATAATTTTACATATCATTTGAAAATTATATTTTTGACATAAGCTCCCAAAACTATTAGTGTGTCCAGAAAAGATATATAAATATATGAATTGTCTTTTTCTCTTTTCGGTGCTGCGTCCTTCCTGTATTCATCTGATTATCAACACATTTTAAAGGTAAGTGCTGCTACCAAACCACACTTCACACTGTTCATTAAAACTCCTGGTATTTGAAATACATCAACTACACAGTGTGCAACAACAGGACCACTTTTTACGTGTGTTTGCACTGTGATGGTTGATGTATTTGTCTTGTTTTAGCTTTAGCTGATCAATTTTAATACAGTTTATGTTAAACCTGAAATGTATTCCCTGTCCACTAAAGACAAAGACAAACAAGGTAAGTGGGCAGCATGCAACATGATTAGAGTGCATCCCTGCACATCTTCCCAAAAGGTTTTTTATATGTATTTAAGAGGCAATAAATATTAAAAAGGCAATAATCACTTATCCCATTAATTAATTTGTAAATAGTAGTATACATGTAGGTAGGTGCCAGTCTTTGTCTAAAGCCAACCACCTACAGTTGCAGTATTCTTCCACTGAGTGGCAGGTATTCAGTGCTCATACTCCCCGCTCACTAACACTGGCAAATCAAGACGGATGGCTGGATTCCATGGTTTTATCAGGCCTTAATGTGCACTTATACAATGACAGAGAACTCTCCTAGAGGCCGACAGACCAATGTTTGAGAATTGAGCTGGAAGGAGATAGCACTCTCTGCGCCCAGCCATTTTCTTCCATCAGAGAGTCTGTGATGTGAGGCAGCCCTGGCAGCGAGGCTGTTTCTCAGGTAGGCACGGTGCTCAGCGCTCTGCCTTGCCTTTCCACTCCTGCTGAAACAGCAGCTGGAAAACCTCACCTACTCTCGTCCCATTAGGCAGCACTTCACGCAAGACAATAGATGTGCAATTCATTGTGAGGCACTTTGTTGTCTTTCTTAGACATCTGGCAGGACTCAAATAGTTACGGCCTTCATTTTAGGGTTTTGATCCCTTTTTCCGTTTGTTCATGGATGTCCTCCCGTCAATAAACTTGCCGATGTAATCTACAGCTGTTAAAGGGTTAGGGTATTTATTGAGGACTGTTGCAACAGTAGGCCAACTGGCTCCATCTGCAGTGTCTGAATCTAAAATACTACTTCTGTTTTTAATCAGAGGTTTGATTGAAACAGTTGTACACAGCTCCAGTCTGTTTCAGGGGATGAGGTGGCAATAAAAATTTGCTCTCTGTCTTTGTTTGTGCGTTACACGCTGATAAAAGCGCCTTGATGTTTGAATATCTAACCGAATGAGAAAATGTAAATATTTTCTACCAGACATTTTGAGCGGGACTGCATGCAGTGAAGGTCTCCAAAGCACACTGCTGTCTAAATGAGTGGTTATTGACAGACCTTTGGTGTCATGAGAATCACATGTTGTTTGAATCTCTGGTACACTAGCAAATGTGATCCTCTCTGATGGTTGCATTTGAACTTATTTTGATGTCCCTGAGCATTAAGGGAAGTGACAGCTTACAAATAAATCCATAATTATCACATCTGAAAGCCGCCATCCCAAACTTTATTTGCATACCCAACACTTGGAGGAATGTGGGTAATAAACCCTGAGGGTCTCCCAGACTCTGGCAAAGTCGTCACTGTCATCTCATCAGCCTTTGGGTCTTTCTCAGAAGCTAGCAAAAAGGGAAAGGCAGACTGGAGTGAGACAATACTACTCTGTTAAAAAGAGGCTACAGTAAATGGGCAGCACTGAGTAAGGTTCAGCAGAGCACAAAAGGAAACTGAAGGACAAGATTGTTCCCATTGTGTTTCCACTGTGTATTTCCCCACAGAGCAAGGTCTGCCAAGGCCCCGCGGGCTTCATTTCACCCCTTCAAAACCCAACATATTTCTTTGAGTGTCCTGAAGATAGGAACACAATGACTGCCTGTAGAATTTCATCTTAATTCTACCTGGGAACACAAAAGACTAATCACAGCCATCACAAAAGGGCTGTTCCTGCAGCCCAGTGTGTGATAGGACAGGCTCCGGCAGCATAAAGGCCTGGCCCTCCAGAGAGCCAGGAGGCTGGAAGAAGCAGTGAAATGGGAAGCAGAATAGGCCAGGAGACACCCAAGATTATGTCTCCTCCATCGTGCGGGGAAAACGCAGGCCTGTAGGACCAGACATCCATCAGAGGAGGTCAGACTCAGGGCCGAAGCAATAGAACAGTAATAATTTCCCATTATGAGAAGAAGAAAAGTTAAGCGATAACATCATTGTGTAACATCATACTTTACAGACGATGTGTGTGACGTTAGAGCATCATGAATAACGTTCCTTTCATTTCAGAAGAGATTATTCAATGGGCTCTTTATCAAAAGTTGTTGATAAGTATCGGAGAAAAAACATTTGAGATTTCTCACATTTGGTTTATTTATGTCCCCTTCCCTACCTCCCTACCTACCTCCTTCCTGCACATCCTGCATGATGCTGCACTTGGCACACAGAAAAAGCCCTACGGTATATTGATCTAAGAGGCTGGAGAGAAATAGAAACCTGTGTTTTAGCATGTTCAGAATAAAAGTGGAGAAATATTTTCAGTCGACTCGGTAGCTCCACCTTCCAAACAGAGATACCCCTCGGTGGCTCAGCCTCAGTACCTCCCCAAAAGGTTCAGCTAAAGCTCACCTAATTGGTTGCTGGGCTTTAATTAGCCTGGCTCGTTTGCATGGCTGCCATTAGGAATTCAAATAGGGTGGAGTGATAGCTGACATTTCTCCCCTTACTCCCCTCTTTCCAGAATCCTCCCCTCTGATTCATCTCATCTTCATTTCCCCAGATCCTGTTTTTAAAGTTTTATTTAGGGTGTCATTTATTTAACAAGGGATTATTTATTTAGCACATCAAATCATTCTGGAATGAATATTTATATATTTGTGAGGGTTTAAAATATTTACATGGTCTCTCCATTTCTAGTTTTGGAGCCACTGTAATGAGTGCTGTTGTTGGATGTCGAGGGGAATAACAAGACTGGGTTTCAAAGTGAAAAGTCCTTTGAATATATTTCTAACTTAATTGGTATGAATCTATTATCAGGCTTGATGCTCTGATCATAGTTTAATTGGAGGTATATTATTATGGAATGGCTTTAGCGGCGCTTAATGATATTTCATTCAGCTGATGATATTCATTTGAATGGCAATGAATGATTCATGTCAAGGGTGGCGTGTGAAAACACTCGGCTGTGCCATGACCCCATGTCAGCTGCTTTAATGCACTCACAGACTCCTACTTGACTAAATTCCATTAATCCTCAAAGAAGCTTAGCCATTTTTGCCCTGATGCTCACTCTCTCTTTCTGCATCTTGTTTTACAGAGACACAATTGTGTAATGGTGGCTTATAAAAGAGGATGAACATTAACAGGGTTGTGTCCCCAGGACTTTAACCACTCTTTCGCCACTGGTTCTCTCTGGTGAGTGCCAGTGATCTAACCCGGCTCGTGGAAACATTTAGAGACTCACTACTAAGTTTACACTTATTGGTGTAGGAGTCTTATTGACAGCAGCTGCAGGCAGGAGGAGAAGGGGGGAGCACGGCAGCATTGGGTGCTGAACCAGGGAACGCCTCTCCACACTAGAACCCCCTCTCCTACTCCTCCTCCTCCTCAGTCTTAATGACTAACCAGAATGAGAAGTGGAGGAGAGGTAGAGCCTGGAAGAGCCTGATTTGTTCTGCATGCTAAATATGGCCTGTAATCTTTATTCCTCTGAGTGCCTTATTAAAAGTGAAAGGAAGATGAAATCCCACCAGCCAGCCCATCCTTTCTGCTGTTTATTAGAGGGGCTTTTCCTCTGTTAATATTGAGGTTATGGTAACCTTAGTGGTGATAGATGCATCTTGTGACTTCAGGTAATAATAGCAATGATTGATTCCCACCTGAACCCTGGAGGTGTAATCTAGCAGGATGGAAGAGATAAAGTGGCAGCCAGCGTCTGAGAGATACACAGAGAGGCAGATTCCATCCAACAGTGCTGTTTATCATCCAGCAGACAACAGCACCTTGTCAGAATTTATGATGTTTCCCCTCGTCTCTAATTCATCATTCATTAACTACTCTTTTCTCCCCCAAATCCATCTCTATTTGTTAGTTTTATCACTAAGGTTAGGATGAAAAATACCTGTGTGTTAGTTTTTGATTCTGCAGGAAGATTAATGCGATTTTTGACTGCAAGTGTGTCACATCAGTCAGATGTGATTTGATAATCCAAGTGAGATTCTTCCTGCGGTCGTAGAGTTTATTGTCGTCTAGAAGCCAAAGTGGCACACAGTTGCTATCATTTGCAAAAAAATACTTATTTTTCAAGTAATGTATTTCGATTAATGCTGGGAATGCAGTTAAACTGCAATTACATTTTATTGCAGGAATCCCACAACATACATTAATATGGAGGAAATATAACAATAAAACATTTCTTAGAATCTACGCAGTAAGATTCAGAGCACAGAACTTTTTGCGTTGTTTCTTTACCTTTCTATGCAGCTGAAAATCATTATGTAAACAGATAACCAGAATCAGAGAGAATATGATCAGCATAATGTTGTATCCCTGTATTTGCATTATGGTGCTTGTGTTGGGGGCTCTAATGAAGCTCAAAGACAAGTGGAGTCCTAGACATTTTTTTTTTAAGCCCCACACCTTTCCTGTTGTAGAGCTGCACTAGATGGCACATCTATTATTCCATTAGCAGGTAATTAATGACTCTCATTTGTGTAACTGTTATTAAGCCCTTTGAAAGATTGTTTGTGTTCAGATGAAATGAAACACATCCCAGAAGCCATCCATTGTGGCGGATAGATTAAAAGAGCAATAAGGTTCTTTGAAAAATGATATTTTATCAACGGTAATTTTTCACCGTACCTCAGGGGCAGCGATGACAGGAAAACACTGCAGTCCTCCTTCATGTTGATATCCTTTTTTTAGTCAAACTACCAGGGGAGTACACTAAGTGTGATTTATTCATCCCTTGACCAGTAAAAGGTGTCAGCCAGGTGAAAATGGATGCTGGGCAAGTATTGACAGGAGAAATAGCAGTGCAGTTGTCCTGCTCTGTCACAGCATATAGAGGTGGGGGTGGGGTAATGTGTCCTATACTCTGGATGTCTAGTTCATATCTGTCTAACTCATACAAAGTGCCTTAAAAAATCTATTCTCTGCTTCTGATGATTCTTCATTTGCCGTTCATCTTCTGTTTATTGCTTGGACATTTTGTGTTTGTTATGCAAGCTACCTATTCTTTATATCATTTTTTTTTTTTTTTTTTGGCCGTTCTTCACTTGTATCCTGGAGTGCATTGGATAAATCTCAGACGGGAATCTGATTTCCCACATGAGCAGATCAAATTGTCTCTTTTGTTCATGGTTTCTATCTGCCAATGTAAAAAGATCGAGGTTTCTTTTTTTCTTTTCTCCTCTCTTTTTTTTTTATACTTATTGAAGAATAGGAGGATGGGGGTATCAAAAGCAATGTGTCTTGTGAACAAACACCCAGCCTTTCCAAAGAAGAAGCTGTGTAACACAGGCACTGGCATTCCACAATTCCAAGTGGAAAGGCACAGAGCATCTCCTTGGGATTTATATTTAGCATTTGCTATGCTACTTATAAAATATTTCATAAATAATGTGAATATATTAGACGGGGAGAGAACTGTCGCCAGTCATTCCATATGCACTGCCATAGCAACAAGATGTTCCGCCTTTATCTGTTTAGGGCCCATGATTCTTAAACTGTTCATTGCCCACGTTTCCTTTTTTAATCAGAGTGTGTTTGGGATCCCCTGCAGCAGGGATCTAGATAAAAGGATTAACTCTGCCTCTACTAGTTAACCACGTTTAGACTTTGCCAGGCAGGCCCTCAAAATGAAAATAGATGGATTTCAAATGCCTACATCAATGTCTTTTGATTGTGTGTCATCAAGTATTATATGGCAATGTATTTATCAGTTCATCACTAGCTATAATTGCGATAAAAACAAAAACAACAAACTTTACATTTTGCAGGTATATATTTATAATATTTTAATTATGGTGTTCAAGGGATTTTTTCTATTTAACAATATTGTAATATGCATGTTTATTTTTAGCTCTCTAAAATGTACATTTGCTATTTATTTTTAAAGATAATGAATTAAGACAATTAATCCTCCAATTAATTCCTGCAATTGAGGCACAGTGACTTTTTGCCACTCCAAAGATGTGATCATTTTTCTTTTTAAAGGAGTAAAAAAGAAGATGGAGATATCTTCTCTGTCCAAAAGCACTAGTGGCTAAAATCATTTCCTAGTGAGGCTTAAAGAAACACAGCAAGCCTTGACCAAGGTGCTGTCTGGCAGAAGATAGAAATCTTTCTAGCGGAGAACATCCACATGTATTCATTACGGGTTTTGATCCAGCAGGCCTTGTCGAAATCTGGAGGCATTATGCCGGCCAATGCTGCACTGCTGGCTGGGTAACACAGTGTAGCAGAGAAGAGCTGGCTCCTTTGTCACTGCTGTTAGCATTAGCCAGAGATTTGCATATATTTCTCTTGGAAGCATTAAAGGAATACAAAAAAGACTAATTCACTATTGAAAGTCTCCCTTGCAAGATTAAAAGAGTCCCATTAGAAATGTATGACTGCTCATGTAGTTTTTATTTAACCCCCCCACCAAACCTTAACCCCCTTTTTTGTTGAAAGCTATGTTTATTCGCCAGGTTGGCAGGAAAAATTAAAAGAAATGGGGAAAAAAAAATGACAGCTGTCATCTTTTCTTATACTACTTTGTTTTACAATGCACTTGCTTTTCATGGCAGTAGCTCTTTTTTCCTCAGGTAACCTCTATATAAAACTCTCTTTAATTTTTTGGAAAGGGTGCAATCTATTTTTTCATATGTATTCATCATAAGTACATATATTCATGTATTGCTGGAGCTGACTTGTAATTTTAAAGTTACATGCTTACTATGTTGCTTTTTTTGATGATTGCTAGAGGGGTGCTGATTGTTTAACAAGAAATAACAATGTTTCCATGAACTAAACAAAAAAAACATTTCAGGATTAATTCATGTTAATATTAATTGAACACAATTTCTTTTTTCTTTTAAACTTATTTTTCTCCAACTTCTGCTCTGTTCAGTACAATAGAGCTGGCCCTCTACTGCCAAAGTACACAGTACAGTGTACTACACAGATGTCTGAATGAGAACATGTGAACAGCAGTCCCAGAGGGAGTGCCCACAATGCTTATCACTCTGACCTGAATTCTGTGACGACAAACAATTTTACAAACAGCTGGGGATCAATCAAAGCCCACTTGAAATATGCCACCTGCCACTTTTACATTAGGCAGCATGCTGTTCAAATTGGAACATTTTCACTTGTATTTGTGATTATTTTACAGGCAAAGTTGGTCTCCTCATGGGGCCTCAAGTGCCAAATGATTTATTCCTCCCCCTACTGCCACCTCCACTCTCAAGAGCTGTGGTAAAAGGGTGGAGGGAAGGGGTAAGATTTACTTTAAGTTTTCTCTAAGCCTGGGGATGCAGTCAACAAGGGAAGGATAGATATAGTATTTGTATTTAAGCTAAAATCCTGCGCCCACCACTTACCACAACCCCCATCCCAACGCAGTTTGTCATCTACAGAGTGTTCGTTGGTGGGTTTGCGTGAATTTATGATGCCATTAGTTTAGACACGTTTAAGACAAAGTAAAGGCTCTGAACTTGCTCCTTTCAGGTACAGGTGGCTCCTCTACCTGTTCCCAAATTCAGCCAGGAGTCACTCATCTCCCAGCAGGTGTCAGTGTTACTACTAGAGACACAAAAAGATGTCACTGTTAAAACTCTCTTGAGCACTGTAATGTCTTAAAGCCACACCATATACACGTGTTATTATTGTTTTAAGCATCAGCTTTATACATAGATGTAGCTTCTCAACAGGTGGCACTGATGTTGCACCCCGGTGAAACAGGTGAATCAAACTTGTATCTTGTTTCATAACTGTAATATTTCTGCCAAAACACTGGCAGACCTTTCCTTTACAATTCAGAAGCTCTGTCGTGATGTTAGGAAATCAGCAGACAAAGCTCTGTTTGTTTTTTATTTTTAGTCAGACGGCTTGGGTTTTTAAAAGTGTGTGAGTTTATGTTCGGTTACAGTGTTTTTAGAAAATCTCAAGGGGAGAATGCAAATACCAACTCTCCAAAGAGCCTCAGAAACTCACTATAGTGCTCATCACATGTCTGTTGTTGAACTTGAACTTCTCATTACACCCAAAGAAAAGAAGTCAAACGTTTCCCCTGGACCACATGTCGCTTCTTGGGCATGGTCAGTCGTGTTGAAAGTTGTTCCCAGACAACCAGAAAGTGGCAGGATAAAAATGAGCGGAATACAAGTATAGCCGCAGGATGAAACAGATGTGTTGGCTGTGGTGTTAATGTGAGTTGTTTTAGCCAGTCTCTTTACTCTCCTGAACACAGCGAGCTCGGTCCTCCCCCATCTGGTGTGTAGAGTGTCAGTCCTCCAGAGTAATGTTCGACACGAGGTCAGCAGAACACAGCCGACTCGCTACATATGCTCCACAAACTGTTGCTGTTGGTCAGGAGAACATACATTATAATCCAGATTAAACCGGATAATTAGTGTTTTGTGAGCCATTAATTCTGGCAGGTGAAGGGGGCAGAGGGGGGAATAAATAATGTGGCTGTGTCTTGTGACACGGTGCTAAAAAATGGGCATCTTTCCAACTGCTCATTTCAACTCCTCTAAATTGGCCTCATTGTAGATGAAATATTAAATGGCCAGCCTGGCCATTAATGCTGACTTTTATGGATTGGATGCTGTTGTACTTATTATATCGGTTCAGTTGTCCCTTTTATTCCTCGGCAGTGTCCTGTCCGCCCGTGATGTATTGCACGAGGAGTAAACCCACTGGTACACAATGGGGTTTCAACCCATGTGAAGCTCTCTGGCACTGTTCCAGACTGGGAGTGAGAGCGGTCTGAGCTGTGTTGTTTGAAACTTGTTGTCTGCTGTATAGCGTTGCCATCAATAGGGATCCTTTAGGGTGGCTTTAGACTGGAATGTATTTCAACTGTCAAAAAAACTAGCTTTTTGAAAAAAATGTGAAAAACATTTTTGAGAAAGTGAAGGACAAATTTGAAAACTAAGCAACTTGAACGGCCCGATTTTAAAGTTCCATTTGAAGAAGAAATCCTTTGTTTGCAGTTGTGTTACGATTCCAAATGTAAAAGTCGCTTTCACCCTGGACCCATACAATTTCCAGTTTAAATTTATTTGCAGTGCACAAGTATTCTTATGTGTATTCACACATAAGTTAATTTAAGGGAAGGTTTGATTAAAACAATAATTTCATGAATTCACTCTTTCTTGTTCACCTCATACAACTCAGTTCACTGTTTTTCATTTGGCCTGGGGGAAATAATGTCCAACACTTCAGCTAATGACAAGATAATATGTAAAACTAATGGCCAAATTCCTGTCAACCTCAGCTGTACTTGCTAACTGGCTAACGTTAGCATGCTAACATTCTACACTAAGCATGTTAGGGGAAGGAGGACACACACTCATAACTCAGATGCAGTATATTAGTTCTAATATGATCCAACATATTACATATTCTAGGATAAAACCCACAAATAATTTGGATGCATACGTTTAAATAAGCAATCATGCAAAAAATGTATCCCATTCACGTACATTTTTAAAGCTGCACTAATCAATATTTTTTTCAGTATGATGTAATTCTAAATTTAATGTGTCACTTGTAGTGACAAACCCATAGAGAATTATCACCCAACTTTTAAGTTTTACGCAGCTCTACAGAGCATTTTAGCACTTATCAGTTTTCTGTTGTCGACCATTTGCAGCTGCAGCTTTTCTCTCTTTGATAAACCCTCTGTACACTTCCTGCCCAGTACCAAATGACAGACAGACAAAGTTAGCGACCAGCTGGTTAACACTGTTGAGCATTTTAGCAGCTAAAGAGGAAGATATTTTCAAAAGGAGAGTGAAGTTTACTGGCCATGTCTAATATTTGCAATAACAACTTTATAAAGTGATAATATGTCATTTTTTTTAGTTTTCAGCTTGTCTTGATTCCCCAAAAATGTAATGCAGCTTTATTGTTAGGTAAACAGAAGAACACAAATTCAAACAAGTTACTTTTACTGTGTAATTTTTTGTGATTGTTTTTTTTTTTTTATAAAGGACCTTTCAGACCAAACAAAACAGGTAGACAAAATAACGTGTTATTTTCTTCTCAGTTTTTAAAATGCTGTAATTTACTTTGCTTACTGTATGCATTTTAACATCCTCAACATTAGCATGTTAATGTCAAAAGACAGTATATTAATGTCCAATAGTTACTAACAAAACTCTAGGCAGTTGATTACTAAAACTACATTGCTACTGATCAGGCTCACTATGTTTTATCCTGATTGTTTTGGATTTCACCATTCTTTAACAAATAGGCTTCATTCTTTCTTAGTAGTTACTTTTTACAAGGAAACTGCTGGCTAACACAGTGATATGACATCAAATATACTCCTGGTTAATTTCTGTTTGACACTGTGGTCCACAGAACAATGTTTGTAACATCTGCTGTAAAAATTCTTAATAAAATATTATTAAATGATTTTCTTTATTAGCAGAGAATAGATAATTTCATGGTTCAGAGGATGGCTGAAAGTAACTTTGTGCTTTTAATTAGTACCAATGTCGATGCTGTTGAGAGACTGAAAAAAGGCGAGTTTTTTTCTTTGATTACGCTTCTGTGAAATAGGCATCATCAAGACTATCCAGGTGTAAAAATGTTATCTTTATCTTCATAACTGGATGGCATCATTGTTAATCAGCTTTGTGGAAGTGAACTGTTAGGAAAATGTAATAAATATGTATATTGCAATGCCACATGGGGAAAAATTCACCTGTTAGTAAGTCAATATTTATTTGTTAAACACACAAACAAAGCAAACTATAAACCCATACGATACCTCTCTCTAACACACACACACACACACACACACACACACACACACACACACACACACACACACACACACACACAAACCAAACAAAAAAAATCACTTCAAATGTTGCTACAGTAAAACTTTTCTTTTTTAAACTTAAACTTAAAATAGCTGAGTCTGAAATCATGGCTTCAAAATTAAAAAGCAGTATTTTGTTTTAAGTGAAAATTTGAAGCCTTTCATTCAATTATTACCTAATATTGCAAAACTGAATTTCCAAAAAGTAAATATAAGTTAATATTTAAGAATTTTATTTTTAAATTTCAATATCAAATTCAGTGATCACAGACAATATCAACACATACTCCAACTCTATTAAATCTAATACAAATTGTGTTTGGCTTAAAAAAGGGAAAAAAAGATGATTCAGGCTATAATTCTGTGGTGTTCTGGTGGAAGAATTACAGCCGTACGGGAGCATGAGCAGCTAGGGCTCTCCTGAAGAAGGACGTCCCCCCTCAGCATCATCCACAGTGGGGGAGGATGTGTCTGTTTTCTGCCTCAAAGGAAGATGTTGGCCAGGGACCATAATGCCTGCAGCCGCTCGCATAACCCCCTAAAATATTCATCACATAACTTTTCTGTGTGACTATATGTTTTTAGCAGATGGTTACATTTGTGAGTGGAGAACAAAGTTGTAAAAGGAATATGATTTCACTTGTTGCCATGGGAACAGAGATGGATGAAGATGTTTCATGGTTCACTGGTTGCCTCGTCTCGAGGTGTGTGTGTGTGTGTGTGTGTGTGTGTGTGTGTGTGTGTGTGTGTGTGTGTGTGTGTGTGTGTGTGTGTGTGTGACTCCGCACGCGTCTCACTTTGTCTGTATGCCTCTGAGTGTACATATAGAGTATATGTATGTGCATGTATTCGCATAAAGAAATGTTTTACCTAACTATTTGAATTTGTAAGTGAGGAGCAGATTCTGCTGTCACTTAATTTCTCTGAAGGATATTATGTTAAGTTGCTCAGTGAAAGGTCAGTGCAGTTCCAAGAGAGGATCATTTCCTAATGCACTATTACAAGACGTATCAAGCTTCTAGTATTATAGAAATAATAAACTCTCTTGTCAGAAGCTCTATTCAGCGCATGATTTATTTTGCTCTCTGATGGTGAAGTGGTGCTCATTTCACAGTGTATTAGCTGACTGTCTAAATAGTGATGATTCAGTAGCATGGCTACTCGTCGACACATGAAAGGGAGGATCTGTCGATAAATGCGACAATAACAGAAGCCCAAGTTATCTTGTGCCGTTTTTTTAGCTGCATTTCAAAATGAGTGTTCTTCCATTCGAGAGGAGCTAATTAGATTGTGTGAGTTGCATGATATGGGGTCCTACACATAAAAGCCTTGCTGTGAAGATGAGCAACGGTTGCCTGTACCCCAGACAGTGCTGATAGTAGAGCCACTCCTTTAATTCCACTCTTAAAAATCAGATCCTAATTGGGTGTCTGATTTTAGTAACTTGTTCAGCAATTTAAGAAAATTGCTTTTTGAAATGTGACAATTTCAGTGATCTTAAGCGTCTCATTTCTCATTCTGTGCACTCCACAGAGGACTGTCTCTTTTCAGGCCTTATCAGGCAGTAATTGAAAGGTCCTCCTTTGCCTGTAAACCGTTGACCCCATAGAATTTATCATGCAGTTCATTTGGAAGCATGAAAAAGCCCGTCAGGAGGCTCAAAGAAGAAAGAAAGAAAAATATTTAGTGGGTAATTGTTTAAGAGGCTGCATTATACGTTTTTGTTTATGTTTTCTTACTTGTGTCATCTCCTTGTACATATACTCTTACCAAAGACCATAAAACACACATAAACATGTGCAAGCACACAAATACACCCACATAAACCTATTACAATTTATTAAATCTAATTTAGCAGCATGCAGCTCTAAGACACCCCATGAAGAATGTAGTTATTAGAGGAGGCACCTGCAGACTGAGCATGGAGCCTTTTATTTTGTTCCCTTGACAAAGAGGAAGACACAATTTCCACAGAGGCATGTATGACTGGTGAAGTGTAGCTTAATGGGATGGTTTTATTCATCAAGCGAGGTCTGTGCACTCGTCCACTGCGAAGCTGCCTTGAGGGACAGTGAGTGATTCCGACCACTCAGCCTCATTATGGAATCATATTAATATTTAAGGGGTTGGAATTGAGGAATAAAGAGGGTAAATGATAGCATCAAAATGGAAGTGTTTGAACCCTGCTACAATATGTGCTAAAAATTTAGCTACACCAATCCTTTTTTTAAAGTAATAAAATTGTTGAGTACAAATCCCCTTGAACCTGGCTTTGATAGCATACACTGTCACAGACAAGCACAAAAGACAGAAATGACTGGCTGATGAGTCGTGCCAAACAGAGGAGATTGAGTCATTGCATAAGCAGCAGTGGTGTTTTTCTCCCTTGCTGTTGCTAAAGAACCATGGGCCAGCTTTTTCTGATGAAAGAATAGGGGAGAAAAACAACACAGACCTATTTGTTTCCATTCCCTGTTTATTTTAAGGGTTATCTAGATTAAGTACTCAGAAAAGGACAGTAACCTTTAAGATCTTCACTGTGTGTGTGTGTGTGTGTGTGTGTGTGTGTGTGTGTGTGTGTGTGTGTGTGTATGTTTGTGTGTGTGTGTGTGTGTGTGTGTGTGTGTGTGTGTGTGTGTGTGTGTGTTTGTGTGTGTGTGTGTGTGTGTGTGTGTGTGTGTGTGTGTGTGTGTGTGTGTGTGTGTGTGTGTGTGTGTGTGTGTGTGTGTGTGTGTGTGTGTGTGTGTTAATCAGCTGATTAGACTGTATGGAAGGAAAGTGACATGTAAGCATAAATGAGTCTGCAGGCAAGTAGACTGTGAATGATAATGATCCTCAGGAGTTCTACTTAGCATAACATAAGGGACTGCTGCTTGTGCTTATGGCATTTTTCAGAATGTAGTCAGTGGACTTTGTTACAGAGTAGCACTAATTAGGCTTTACCACGTTTAGCCAGCGGCTCTACAAAAACCACCATTGTGGCTCGTTTCTGGATCTTGTGCATGATTTAGCCTGAGCGTTGCATCAGCCAGTTCTGGGGATAAATGCTAACTTCTTCTGTTACCTGTTTTGAGAGCAGCATATGGAGATACCCCTGTGCAGGTGCAAGCAGCATGTTATTTGATTGTTACCTAGAGATTGATAATCATACAACAAAGGTATCAGGATGATGTTCAGTCTGGATGCTTTTAAGATAGAGCAAAAAAACAACAGACAGATTGCTAACAGATGCTAGCGCACCTGTAGCTCTTAATCAAGTTCATCTTCTGTTTTAGGGGGAAGAAAGGTATTAGACAGGCAACAGACCTTAAGTTAAAAAAATGAGACAATAATATTGGTGTTGAAGCAAAAACAAATTTAATTTTGATCATAAAGAAGGTGTACATATGCTAAATGCATCATACTGTATTAGGCTAGCATGAAAGGACTTGATTAAAGATTAGTTAATATTTTGTATAAGTTATAAGAGGCAGCAAGTAACCAAGCATAATTTTAATGAATGATTCATTAAGTCACTTAATTAATCTCACACTATATCACAGCATTATGTGCCCCTGTGTAGTTTATAGCCTAAATAAATGATTGATATTCAAGCAATTGCTTAGTAGCACTTACGTACTTCGGGCAGCCTTTCCTTTTTAGGCTTTGTCAAATCAAGTGAGTGTACATGCTAAAAAGACCTCAATACTAAAAGGTCCAAACAAGACCAGTTTTTATTTTTGCACATTAAGTATTAAAACAAACACAAAATTACACCATGTGATGTTTGATCAGATCTTTTCTTTGTGTTGCTAATAGAGACAGTGGGAGTCATAAAGAACGTAGTAGCTATACAAAGGCTGTGCTGAATGAGGTGTGTGTGATTTAGCAGCAGGGCCTCAGAATACTAAGATGTGGTGTCTATTGCCTGAGAAAAAAACAAAAAAAAACATTAATGCACTGACTGCAGCCAGTGAGTCTTTCTTATGGGGTGCCTGTGTTGGTATAAATAGATAGCCAATTTGTAAAATCGTCCGCCTGAACATAAGCATCTTGGGCCACTCTAATTGGTCAATTTCCCGCCTGTATTGAGTGCCTAGATTGATTTATTGCCTTTTTTAAAAGGCCGTGGGGACCCACAGAACAGCTGTGCCAGCCGTCCGTGCCGGAACTGTTATGAAAACAAGGGGCTGAGTGCTGAGCGTCGGACAGCAGAGCAGTCACGGCAGCAAACGGCGAGTAGAATGGAGCAGAGCGGCATGGCAGACAGCTGGCAAAGACACTGTCTGCTGTCTGGCACCACTGGAGATGCAGGATTTATTTCAGCAAACACTACTGAGTGGAGAGGCTCTGCCCTGGTGGAGATCTTTCTTTCTCACACAATCAGAAATTTGCTTGATTTCTGTAATGACTTAGCCATGTGATTGGAGCCAGATAATAGACATTTTCCATGTCATGATATTCCCACATCCACTTGACATGCAGAGGGCTCAGAGAGAGAGAGCGGATTTGAGTGTTCTGTCTCTTGGGGCTTGAGTGATCGCTCCCCAACCTGAGCGTATCTCGGCTGAATCCGGCTGTTTGTGAGCAAATAGTGATTTACTCTCCTGCCTCGTATCTTGCTGAAACAATTCCATCACACGTGAGATTTAGAATAATATATCCATGTACTCACGCACATGTGACCTGTCTGAGCCTTGCTGTTTGTTTTACAAGTTCCTATCGGAGTGTATCTCTGTGTTTAAAGATGTGCATGGTGATGTGGAGTGATCATCATTCTCACACAAGTAGTGTTAGAGGCAGAAAGCAGCACACAAAGCTGTTTAGGGAAGCATGTTTTTGCAAGAAGCCTCTCTTAGGTGTAACCCTTCAATGTGACTTATGACTGCTTTGGGTAAAAACAAAAGTGTTTGCTCAGAATGAAGAATGTTTGAAAGACTGTAAGTGTAATGTACATCTGCTCTGTGTTAATCAGAAAAATGGTTCCTTAAATACAAGCACATGCCTGTATTTCCTCTCGCCACAACACATTTTTTCCATCAGGTCTTTTTTCCCCACTTTTTTTTACTACATTAATGAAAACAGTTTCTCAGCAGATACCAGACATCCCTTGCTATATCCATGTGTCTGTTTTCATTTCAAAAAGTAACAATGAGAATTGCCACAATTCTGTGGTTAGACAACACTGTAGCATTCACTGAAACATGTTAAAGCATCTACTGTAAGCACCTCGCCAAGCCATTGACTCTGGTTCTCTTGCGAAATGTGAGAGCAGATAGCTAAGTGTCTCCTTTTTGAACTGTGATTCTTAGAAATTCCTCTATTTAGCACTGGGGATTGGGAGCCTGAGTCTTCCACAGGCAGTTGAATGCACATTCTGTGAGTCCTTCACTAAAGGCAAAAAAAAAGCGAGAGACCAAGAGAGAGAAAGTGTGTGTGTGCAAAAGTGTGTAAAAGAGAGAATGAAAGATAGAGAGAGAGACGGAGAGGGAGAGAGTAATCGCACAGTCTTCATCTAGTACTTAACTTTAGGAAATATGAGTCTGGTTGAAGATGAAAGGGACTTAATCTCAAATGCCTCAAATGCCTCTCTCCTCTACTCTTTCTCTGTCTGTCTTTCTCACTGCCTGCTGCCCACTGGGACTGGCCCATTCCAGCACATTGGTGTGCATTATGTAATCCCCTCCAAATCTCCACGCCCTGCAGTAATGGTTTAATTAGGGGAGGGGAGGCAGGCATAGGCATCATGGCATCCCACCTGCCATCACTTCTCAAACATTCACCAAGTGATTTCTCCACCAGAGACACCTCTCAAGCTATCAGAAGTCCTCCACACTCTTTGATAAACACTATCTGATTGATATCTTTTTAAGCTGTTAGCATTGTGCCTGCTGATGCATACCGAGATGCAGAGTTAACAGAGCTCCTCTGTTCATTGTCCCTCGTGCAGCTTGTGGCCCCAGCCTCCTATCCTTTTTCCTTTTCCTCCAGCAGTGTCTCTCTGTCTTTCTCTCCACCCCACCCAGTCCCTAGCCAGCCAACCAGCCAGCCAGTGCGGGCATGCTCAGTCTGTCAACACTTCCACAGCACTCAGAGTGTTTGAATGGAAACAGGAGGAAACCATACAGACTTGCCAGAACAGGCCTCAGAAACGAAAAGGTTAAAGCAAGCTAGAGTATGATGTAACTCGGTCTGCCACACTTAAGCCTTTCACTAGCCGACTGTGTTTTAATAGATATTCAGTTCCATTCCAGTTGTGTGGATAGTAAACATTTTGGAATTGTTAAGTAAGAATGTTTACACTTGTAATGCTGCGCAGGTTTACATTAGACATTGAGGGATTTCTGTTATTATATGAGGAAGCGCGGACTTTCCTTTGTATTTCAGTCGTCTAAACCACCAGGCTGCACACGCTGTATACAGAGGAATTATTAGATGGTTTATATTTTCAAATACTTAATCTTAGTCTAATCTAAATAATTTAATCTATGTTTTTAAACTCCCTGTGTTGAATATTCTACAATTTCATTTGAATAGTGCAGTAAATGGCTTAAAAGATAAGACCATAATGAAAAACAGTTGAATTTTTTTGTTTTGCCATCTTCTCTGTTTATTCAAACTGGGATGACTTGGTGCAATGATCCATACTGGTGAAACTAGCCAGGTTAGTGGTCTATCAATAAACTGATTATTTACCGTTGAATGATATTCTTAATAGTGCGAAGATAAAAACCTTAAGTTACACTTTACTTGAAGGTATCTACATAAGAGTGACATGACATTGTCATGAACGTGTCATAAACATTATAAACAAGTCATAAATGTTTATGACATAACGCTTCTTTTAGTAAGTGTCATTTGGTTTTTGACATGACAAGTTAGGGTTCATGTGTCATGACAGTGTCATGTCACTCTTATGTAGATACCTTCAAGTAAAGTGTTACCAAACCTTCTCTATCGTATATATGTATTGCTTGGCGTGTTTTGAATGAAGTTTGATTATATCTTCTGCTGTCTGGCAGATCATCCTAGCTGCTGTAAATTAGCCAATTTAGTGTCTAAAAAATTTAAGGGCTGAGTATCACTTATTGAAAACATGTCATCCTTTGAATAGCCAACGAGAAGACAAATCTAATCAGCGAAATGTTATAAATGATTAATTTGAAGAAGTTTTAATCAATTGGCTGTTGTCGGGGCATCCTTGCTGGTGTTAAGAAATATGTTTTAAATATGATTTACAAACACTGGTCAAGGGAGCAGAATACAACCCTGTCGTTGGCATACTGTAAGTCAGCTGTGATCCAAATCTGATGTGCAAAAGGTGTATTTGTTATCTCAGCTTATTGTACTGAAAATACTTAATTTAATAGTTCAATTTACCACCATTTATTTGTTTGGTTTATGTTCATTTTTTACACAAGAATGTTAAAAGCCAAGTGCCCAAATATCTCCCATCAACCTTTTGACATTCTTGCATCCTGTATGCATCATTCAGGCTTCCTGGGCTGCATGACAGAACACCTGGGTCTCATTTAACCTTGGTTCTTCATCACCAAACAACCTGTAACATTGTATAATTTCAACGCCTTTGTTGGTATACTGTATAATCACAGAGTAATTGTGACCGATGTGGCTTGTTTATGTTGGTGCACACTGTAGTGAGCCCTCCAGGGCTCCTCATGTGAAGGGCTTATCAGTGAATGACGAGGCCAGCCCCCCCCCAGGGTGGAAATCTGCCACTCCCAGGAAGAGAGACTGTCATTGGGTCAGGATTCACTCTGCTCCTGGCACAAACACATGCACACATGCACACACAAACCGCACATTTTGCATAGGGTTAACAGCACTTCCTTCACTATTCTCACTATCCTGGAGGGCTAAGTAGAATTAAGCAGAATTTGATAATGCCTTATTAAAAACTGTGGCTGAATAAATGAAGTGTGTTGTGTAGCCATTAGAGGATAGGAGCTATTATGTTAAACGTTTTGATTTGTGAAGTGGGGTGTGGACTTGCTAATCCAGAGACAGTTGGGGATGCTGGAGGGAGGAATCAAGCCATGCATATAATATGAGAACATTAGGTTGATGTACACAGACGAGTGCTTCTGCGCACAAGAAATGGGGATGATCGATGAACTCCAGAAGGAAAAAATGATGGATATAGAATTAGCAAAATCACCCCTTAAACCTTAAGTAGATCAGAGATCTGGTTGTGCTACAAATCCCCAAAATGTCCACAGCAGATAATTTTTAGTTAACCTACAGTGTTATCTCTACAACTCTGATCCCTTTTTAAAAAGTATTTGATGTTACAGGTGAAGGTTGAAAAGCTATATCTATTCATAGACAGATGCTACTGTATTATAGCTTGGCCGAAGCAGGCCAATGAGGATGGAGCATTTCTCCTCAGCATTTTCCAGCCCTGACTGCCAGACTCCGTCTGAGACTGATAAATCACCCTGCCCCAGCCCTTCTCCTGTGTTTTCTTTTCAAATGTAGAATCGATGGATTTTTCCTTCATTTCATTGACCTGTGCATAATGGTGCTCTCACTCCTCTACCATTGGGAAGGAGCCCAGCGCTGCAGACGTGCTTGCCCGGGCAAAGACAGGCGTCCTGGGCTTTGTGTTGCTTATTGTTCAGCCTGGAGAAATTAATGTGCTGTGAAATTAGCATTTTATCTGACTGCAGATACAGTAATGGAGGCAATTAGAGTGCAGGGGAGAAGCAGTGCTTGGGGTAGTGGAGAGGTAAGGGACAATCCTCGAGCTGCAGGAGGCCAGTGGAGAGTTGCACAGCCGGCCTCACAGATAACACAATCACCTCCGTCTGGCAAGCAACACAGTCTGACTACAATGTCTGCTGGTTAATAAAGAATACATTTGTTGTATGAAATGACACTGTATCAATTTGATTAGCTAACTGGGAAACCACACTGGAAGAAACTGACTGCAATTCAATATCTTTTATTCTTCGTATATGTTAGCAAGAATTGTGATCTTTTTATGCATTTGAGGCTTGTGCTTTGCTGTTGATTTTGAACGTTTTTTTGGAGTTGCACAGTCAACAGAACTGATAGCTGAAATTATTGGAATGGGTTGGTGGTGAGTCAATGAACTCAATGCACATTCTGAGCTTGGATCATTTCTCATCAGTTATTTTCAGACATGACATTGTGTATTTACAGCTGCAGGGGCACATTGTCATCTCTCTTTATCACGTCTCCAGATTGAAATTGATCTCTCCGATTGTGAGCCATGGGCAAGGAGATGGACCTTATCAGATGCTGAGGAGCTGCCAGTATGCAGAAGCCTCATAGATTGTTTATTTATTCTTCAAAAGACTCTCTGATGTGACACTGGAGGGTAGATGCTAACATAATGCTATGTTTAATTCTATGAGCTCAGAGACAATCGTGGCACCAACCTATGATCCTGTTCCAGTCTGCTGAGGTTGTACCTGTCTCTACAGTATGGCCGTACAGCGTTATTAGACACTCGTACTGTTATTGCATTCCTGTGTTTTAATGTACTTATGGAACTATATATCCCTCTGGCTTCCCTAGCGAACATCCTGTCTGGTTCTGAGTCAAATATTGACATAGCTTATAGTTACAACTGAAAACATTTCTTCAAAGTTTGCCGTGTAGAGAATAGATGAAGTGTTCTCCCTTTGGTCCACATGACCTCCTGAGTGGTTTGTTTGTTTAGCAAGAGCACAGTCAAACAGGTGCACAAAGACCTCTGGTGAAGAAATCCTTTAAGTTTTACTACAAAATATCTAGCAAAGTTAAACTGAAACTGGGTTTTTTAAAGCAAAGTTGAATTTCAACTGTTCATATCTGTATTAGGTAAATGAATAAATCCTAAATTTGGTGTCGGCTGTTTTCCACCAATGAGATCTAATAAATGGGTGTCTTTTTCTTGCATTTGTCATGCCATTATAAGAGCAATTTTGGCAGTATGATTGTCCTTTGTTGTTGATACTAATTCTCTAATTTTCTGCAAACATGGGTTCAAGCAAGTGTAATGGAAACTTTCTTTTTTTTTTTTAAATCTATTGGGGCGAAGCCAGCCACCCACCTCCAGTCCCCCCTCTGCTTCTCTGAGTAAAGACAGCATGACTTCTGCAGTTGGAGGATCACGCCCAATAAGAACATTATCCCAAAGAGTGCACTGGGCTGGCAAGAGTCTGAGATAATACCCCTTCCTCTTAAACTCCACCAGATCCAGCTCACAAAGTAGAGTCAGAGACAGGGAGACCTAACCAAATGATACCCCACAGCACCCATGAAACCAAATGTTCCCCCGCCACCTTATGCTTTAGGGAGGAAAGGGAAGGGATAGCTGGATGTCTGCATAATATCCTTATTCTCAAACATGAGGGTGTAGTCTCTGTGTCCATTAGTGTCAACACACCACTGCTAAATGGACAAGGGTTGTCTTTTCTTTTTAGTTGCTCAGTGTTTCTCTGTTTGTGTAGACTGTGGTAGTTGGTCCACAGGGTATTATCCATTCTGATTGGGAGGCTGTGCTGCCTCTGAGGAGAGGGAGATAGATGAGGACATGCCACAGAGCTGAGGTATGTGTATGATTAGAGAGGCAGCTCTGATACCTGTCACCGGCAGCATGTTTACGTGCTAAATGATGCTGATCAAATGGATGAGTGCTAGCAGTGCAGCAGATGAATGAGAGGTCTTAAGCAGTCGTTTACAATATCTTCGGTGTGAGATTAGCCACATTACACAGTGATACTTACGAGCGACACCTTTGTCGAGAGAGCTCATCTTGAAAATACAAATGGGATTCATGCAGTCCCTTGCTTTTCTTCTCTCACTCTCTCCTCTACAGCTCGTCATTGTGAGGCGAATTGAAAGGCTCTCTTCCCATTAAGGCTAGTGTTGAAGTGGGCAGTGTTACGCAACTGAGTTATCTGCCCAGCAGCCTCGGCTTACAGCAGGATGAACCCCTCTTCTCAGAGCCTGTGTCTTCTCTCACTGATCTCAGACCAGGTGTTGTGGCTTAGGCTGACATTCGGCGAGGGGGCCGAATCTGTCCCGAGTCCAGCGTAATCAGAAGGTCCCAGGTTGAACGTAGACTTGGCCCACAGCCTCACATCATGTTTGAGTTAACAAAACAAGCTGAATGGCCTGTTTACAATCTCCACAGCAGGGGCAGAAAACCTCACTAAGTCTGTCATGATGGCTGTCAGATGTGAAACAGATGTGCTGAAATGGAGAAAATTATGTCACTTCTTTTTCCCCTCTCTCATGTGACCATGATGACTAAAGAGCCGTGATCAGGGTGATGTGATTATGCAGAGGGAGACTCGCACTGTGGTGACAGTTCTGCCGTGTCTGTTTTTTCTGCAGCGCCTTCACGAGGCACATAACAGGGCCACCGTTCCTTACGTGCATCACAATGCCCTCTACAGGTGTATGTTGGTGCTATTCTTTTTACTCATTTAATCTGAGCAAAAAATATAAACAGCCTTTGTCTTCATTAAAAATCCTACAATGATTTACAGCGACAAAAATCATAACTCCTGAAAGAACGCAGATTATGTCCTCAATGCGTATAGTCACATGCAGCTAAATAGCATGAAAGGCCACCTGAGTAAAGAGTTCCTTGTAAACATTGTTCCTCCTAAAAAGGAACAATAAAGTGGTCGGCCAAGCTGTGGCAGCATTAAAAATGTACAATGTCAAAGGTAAAGGAACAGCCTGCTTACTTTCCCTCAAATATTTATTCACTCTCATGGCCCTTGAAAGCTTCAACGTGGATTGCCTGAAGGGGTAAAATATAGATGTTAGTGTGTGTGTGTGTGTGTGTGTGTGTGTGTGTGTGTGTGTGTGTGTGTGTGTGTGTGTGTGTGTGTGTGTGAGAGAGAGAGAGATACCTGGTCACACCTTTCTATCACTCTTAGCTTCATTCTGTGATGCTGCATCTCACTGAGGGCCACTGAGTGCACTTTCTGCAAGTGCCCAGGGACATCCGTCACAATGGCTGCGATGTATACAGTCATATATCCATTAGGATGAGAAAGAAAATGACTCTAAAGACTCTTTGGCATTTTGTGTACAGGCCCAAAGCAATTCCTGCAACATCACCTTCTTTTATATCTGCCTCGTTTGACATGCAGCACTGGTACAAATTGTTTGTGTTTATGTTTGACGAGTGAGTCGCGCAGCATTGACTTGATTCATTTATTTGTTTTAATGCATGTCCTGCCTCCCTCTCCTTATGGATGAGAGAGCTCCCATTTGCTAAAACATGTGCTGTGTTTCAATTATAGTTATAATTTATCTCCTCCACTGAAAGGGGTTAGTGCAGGCGAGATGAGAAGGTTTCAAATGAATGTTTGGTGTATTGTCTCGTGCATGTTTTTCTCTCATGAGCTCATGTTTCACTGACTGTCCCTGTGCAATCACTACAGACACGCAGACAATGAGCAGACTGAGAATGTGTGTATTTTTGAACGTGCTCAAGTTTTAATTAAAGCATTGAAATGGACAGCAAGAGCATTGTCAAGTTTTTTGTGCATCTTTCGTCCCCACTGTACACGCTGACACGTTGAGATGTTTCATTTTCGACAATGAGTCTTTCCCTCTGTCTTTTGGATATTCTTAAATCTCTTATCTTATTAATCTTTTAAAAAAAAAGAAGGCTTTTTGCCGCAGGCTGCAGAAGAGGAATTTGTGTTTAGTGGATTCCTGTTCCCAGATGAGCAGAGCTAAATGAGTTTGGAGGCTTCCTGAATGCTCTATAATTGTGATGAGGCTCTGTTCCTCTGAACAATTAAAGATGCAGGAGCCCTGTCTCTTCTGAGATCCATCCCAGATCCCTATCGTTGAGTCTACCCAGTGAATCACATTGTAGCCAGATGATGGCTACCTATCTCTGTCCGCTGCCCGACCACTACTTTAAGAGAAAATCTCAAGGTCAGCATCATGCCCAACCGCTATGATCAATTTATTATTCGCTGTCAATGCATTAGTGGGTAGAAACAGAGGACTTGCCAGTTTCCCCAGTGGTCCAACCCCCCTTTCCTCCTCTGCTCCCACTCTCACATAGCAGGCTTTATTTGTCCCCTCAGAACAAAGCGGAGAACAAAGCTGCATAGGCGTCTGGTCTGTGGAGCTGTGTGGCTATGCTAATGTCTTTAGGCTGGTTGGAGTCTTATTGAATGGGTGAGCAGAAGAGGTAAATAAGCGTGTCTAGATGAGAGGTGGGGGCCAGCGGGTGAAAGAGATGAAGTAATAGACTATTCCAAGGGTCAGCCCATGTGAATGCAAATATTTATATAAGTGATTAAAATACCCTCCCTACATCCCGCCCACTTCATTTAAATAAGCAACTAAACTGTAAAACGATTCATCTCCTAAAGGCAAGTCTGAAAGAGGAAGCAGGAAGAGGCATTTGTGGGTGGAAAACAGAGCAAACAAATAGTGACGTAAATCTGACTCACTCGTCTTTTGCCTTCACAATGCAAAGATTAGAGCAGCAGGCTCTTTCGGGGATGCAGATTTCATCCCTTGCTTTTCTTAGACATTCATCCTCACAGTGATGAATCTGTGGAATTTCACACTGTCACAGCCATTTTCACAAAGGGTCAAAATGGCTAATCCTGCTAGCAATATTGATATCTATATTCTTTGTTTATCTCTAAAGATATATGTGAACTTTTACTTAAAGATGCTTTGATAAAATAGCAAAGCCACTGTTTTTATGTCCAGATGCATAATGAAGTAGTTCTAAATGTTTTTGATCACACCAGGTCTTATTTCTTTGTATGTTTATCACAATAAATACATAATAATCCCTTTTGTGAGTTCATATCAACAATCATTCTTTCAACTAACGGATTTAATGCATCCACTTTATGACAGCTGGGCCTTTCAACCTCACATAGTTTTATGTTATCCTCGACAACGTTTATCTAATCAAAATTCTCATATCATCAAATCTTGTGATTTCTCCATATGATAGGCGCAACAAATGGATTCTCAAGTCACTTTTAAACCGTGACCTGCGGAAATTTGTCACAGAACCAATCAGGTTTGTCTCAGTCATCTCCTCATCTGATAACGGTGGGGAATCCTGAGGTGCAGACACTTTAACATGCAGCTGTCTAGATCTGTGTCCTGCTCTAATTGAAATCAGGATGCGATAACATGTTCATTATAGAGGAAGTCTGTAAAGATGGACTCAAGCCAACATCCCTGCCAGGGTTTGCCTTGATGTAGTGTTGATGTGGCAGGCTTGACCACTTTTTTAAATCATAAATCAATGTCTCCAGCAGTGTAGTATTTCATCTTACAACACACAGACAGAGGAGAAGTTGAGTCAGCGTGCAAGTGTCTCCAGTCGCACCTGAAGCTGATTAGCCTATCATCATCTAGCAACAACATTGTTCCCAGTGTGCCGCTGTTTGGGAGTGGAGCAGTTTGCTTTTTATTTTGATAATGAAAGCTTTGTGCTGAGCTATAGCCCTGTTAAGCACTATTAACAAGTGGATTGTTACAGTAGATTGCATCCTTAGGCATCCTCTTGTCATCCACTAAATCTGGATCATCAGATTATGGAAGTTTATCCTAAACAGAAGGAATCATATCACCACTGACCTGATGTTAAAAAGGTCAAAGTTGTTTAATTTTACTGTGTCTAGACTAGAGCTGAACGATTAATTGCATTTGCAATTAAATTGCGATATGTTAAAATTAGATTTTCTAATCGCAGAGGCTGTGATTACAACCTGGTCACGTGACACGTGAGAGTAGAACAGTCTGCAGAGGAAGTTGCTGCAAACCGTCACGTATTGTGCAAAACATGCCTTGCTAATGTTGCTACCTCACGGGGCAACACCACTAACCTGTATCACCACTTAAAAAAACACCACAAAGCCATGTATGATAGTTGTATGGCTAAAAAGTCAAACACCAGGGTGTCAACTGTCAAGTAAGCGAAATGCCACCCGACAGGGATCACTGACCGCGTAACTCCATATGAACATACTTCAGTAACAGAACATGGAAATTACTCAAGTAGTAAAAGTTTATCGCGAAAGAAAGGATGCACCTAATGTAATGTGACCAAGCCTGGGCTGACAGCTTTGATAAATACACTGGATAACCGGTACAACATGCCCTCCGCACATATTTTAGTCAGGTTGCCTATACCGAAGCTAACGTTACACAAAAAATGAGAGTCGCAGCGGAGCTGAAAAAAGGAGTTTTTTCCACTGCTACAACTGACGTGGTCAAGCCGTAGGATCACTACGGCTGGCGCTGCCATATTCGCTGTGCACATATACATATTTAAAGACTGTCCAGTAAAGTTCACAGACAGTGCAGTCACTGTGATTAAAGTAGTTTATAAATAAATAATGTCATTCATATACATTCATGCATCACCTAATTTAATCAATATAATAACAGTAAAGGACTGTTTATGTTTAATCCATCTAATATTGTGTTAGTCATACAATCATTTGTTTGTCAAATAATACAGCAGATAATGAGCTTAAAAAATAATCACATTTTAAATCGCAATATTGGTTAAAATATTTTAGATTATTTTCCAAAATCGTTCAGCCCTACTCCAATATCGTGAATCATATCGCAATCGCAATATCAGTCAAAATAATCGCAATTAGATATTTTCCTCATATCGTGCAGGCCTAGTTTAGACTTACATGAGGGCTTTGCACATACAGTTTTATTTTCAGTATCTAAGTAATTTGCATATTGTTGCTGTCGGGCATAAACCTTGTACTGTATGTCCATAACAGGTTTTCAGTGACTGAACAAAAAGATTTGAAAGCATTTTATTGAGCTATATATAAACTATAAGCTTAGATACAACAAATTACAACATTGTCAAGAACAGTTTTGAATAATCCAATAGAGATTCTAATTTGCATGTTTATTTCTGATGTCCACCTTTTCTGGTAATCCCATATTCTTCCTTATAACATTGTTATTAAATTGCTTTAAACATCCTAGTTGAAATTCCTTAAGCAATTTTTTACTAGCCTTTTTAGCCAATGCTATGACATGTACATGTATTATAATTTGTGAAAGTGTAACATTCTTTTTTTTATATATATATGTTACAGCACTCTGTGTGTTACACTAAACTACATAAACCTATCCTGTAAAGGGAGTGATTGAACAGGCCTCAGGTACCCACATTATCAAATAATGAGTGGGGTCACTAACAAAACCAAACACTGCTGTTTACTCAAACCAGGTTGTCACATGAAGTATTGATTCCTTCATGCCTCATCATCAGATATAATTACATAACACTGTGCTAGCAACTCAGTAATGGATTTTAGCTAAACAAAAAGAAAAATCACTGTAAAATATGACTTTATTGAAAAGAATCCAATATAATTGAAACGATTTCCAACAAGAAGTATGACTGTCCCTGAAGCAGTTACAGTATAGTATTGTAAGCAATATTTAATAATAGTAGTTTTGTTGTACTGCAGCACTGGAGATGTATTTCGGAAAGAGTTAGATGGGCAGTAAGGGAGCTGCATTATGAGCTCAACTTGGGAAAGTCTTTTGGACTATCTGATGTCAAAAGGAATCACTTCATTTCCTCCATCTAGGCCCTTTAATGGTCATCAGGGAGCATTAGACATGGCGCTTTGAATCCCTCTGACTTTGGTACGGCTGCAGCTTTGCTTCTCTGTCCACACCTTAAATCAACTCTGTCGATCTCAGCGTGGCTCTGTAAATCAGCTTTGCAGATCGATGATGATGACAACAGTTCCGATTCCTTTCTTCCTGTTTGTACATGTATGTTGAGTTTACTCTATATATCTACATATCAGTCAGGTAGCACAGTGGTAATGAGATGTGTCTGTGCAGCAGCTCTATATTAAAACTGTCATAGTATTTACATTATACCATTTGTTACATAGCAGCATGATTTCTCCCAAACATCTCTAGAACCTGATCAACGTAAAAAAGCACTTAATAACAAATATTTAGGACTAGTTTATTTAAAGGATCCCCATCAGCTAATGCCATGGCAATCATCTACCTGGGGTCCAAATCTGACCTACAATACACATTACATAATGATGACACACCTGACCTACAATACACAGTAATTAATGATGACACACCTGACATACAGTACACTTTACATGGTGATAACGCAGCTGACCTACAGTACACATTACATGATGATGAAACACCTGAAATACAATACATACCAAATTACATGATGATGACACACCTAGCATACAGTAAATAACACATTACATGATGATAACACATCTAACATAAAGTGCATAACACATTATGTAATGACGACACACCTGACCTACAGTACGTATTACATATTGACGACACACCTGACATACAATACATAACACATATGATGATGACACAGCTGACCTAGAATAAATAACACATTACATGATGACGACACACCTGACATACAATACATAACATGTTACATGATGATGATGACACAGCTGACCTACAATAAATAACACATTACATGATGACGACACACCTGACATACATAACATGACATGAAATTACATGATGAACATTAATCGCATTAATATACATACAATTACATTCATACATTCAGCACAATGCTCAAACATACTTTATTATCATACATCAACAAGTATTTCATTAACCTGATTTACAGTATTGCATTTGAAATGCATTATAAATTGTGTAATCATTGTTCTGTTGTTCTGTGTCCAGCATATTAATCTTGTCGCTCTGTCGTTGTTAATAAAGTAAACACATTTTTTGCAGCATCCCTTTTATTTCAAACCCTTTGTCATCTCAATACACGATTAGATGTGTCGTCTTGTCTCTGTGACTGTCATAGAAAACCCTTTTTTACATTACTTGTCAAGTCGTTCACAGCTGGTGAGTGTGGAACAAGCTAAGATCATTTTCACTCGTTAATGTGCCACAATGACAAGCTTGTTACTTTGTTTCCCATTATTATTCACTCCCCTATAGTGTTTGGTGAATATGAGGCTGATTAAGTTGGACAAATGCAGTACAATATGTTGACAGCAGCATCACTCTGTCATTGCACAGCGCAAGTGAGGCCGTTCCCTGCTCACCTTCCCTGCTGAGTTTTCATCACACAGTGGAGACCACTTCTAAACACTGCCTTCTACCTGTGTTGGCATTTATAATAAGGAGTGTAATTTAATAATGAAAGGTATTTATGTTTAAACAAACATTTACCTAACCCCCAGACTGATTTAAAAAGAGCTTGAGGAATAAAGAGAGATACAGAGTGCACAACCTGTATGAAAGAGATCAAGCATGATAAAAGAAACCGTACTGGTGGTTTTTCATGTTTTAGTCATTTTACTACAAATAACAGATACTTTACATCCCAGGTCATAATGTTGCAACCATGCTACCATTTCAGTCACCCACTGGTTTCCATAATTTTTCTCAGTATGAAAATAAATCAGTATAATAATTATGTAACATTGACCATTATACAGTAAATGCAAACTTGATGTATACTACTAATAGATTTTCTTACTGAATAGAAAAGAAACCATTGTCTGTCTGTATCGGTAGAACTGTATATCCAAAAATCTATAACTCAACAAAATACGTGTGAAAATGGTCAGCAAAAATGTAAAGTATACTTAATGTGTTGTTAAATCTAAAGCTTGCTAATGCAGTGTTATGGTCGTGTAACTTAATTTACCTCTTACAGTATCTAAGTAATTGTTTATGTGTTATTTATCAGTCATGCATATTTAAAAACTGTTGCAGATTTGAGACTGTAAACATTGTATGTGCATGTACTATATAAAAGGGATATAATGTGTCAAAGCATGTGTACTGTACTGTTTCTGCCTTACATGGTGGCTATTGGCATTGTCTGCTCACAGTGGAGCTATGGGGCTCTCATTGCCTGTAGCACTGCTATAATCCTTCATTTGAAGAGGATCTGTTCGGGGGACTGGAGACAAAGCATTCTGTAGAGGGTATCAAGTGTCCGCTACCAAAGCCCAGCTCCCTAGGCTGCCCTCCAGGGGGGTTTCCTGTGAGCTGCAGAGAAATCAAGGTGAGGGCACAGCTTGGTCTGTGGGATTTGAACCTGGCTTCTGTAAGGAGTCCCGGCATGGATCGAGACAGGATGAGATCACACGCCGCCACTAGTTTGGTTTGTGTCTTACAAGGTCGATCCAGTGACCTCTGACGTGGTTTGTTGCATTTTTTCCCCCAGCAATGCTCCACTGACCTACTTCCTTTTAATCCCTCGATGTGACTTTAATTGACTAGAGGGAGGGCCAGGGAGGAGAGAGGGGTGTGTCTGTGTGTTCTAGGAGGGGGGCAGCGGGTGCAGGAAAGGAGGAGGCATGGGGTTGTTGAGTGAAGATAGGGAACACAGGAGCAACCAAGAGAAAGGGAGATTTGAGAGCTTGAGTGATTTCCTGCTGTCACTGCTGTGTTCAGGCCACAAATTAATTTGATTCTGTTATGTAACTGCAATCATCATCCTCTCTAATCACATCAGTGGCTTTGTGAGACACCCAAAATAGAGGGATTGTGGGCTGGACAGGAGGCGGGGCACACTGAAGGATCTGTGTTGCTGAGGGCCAAAGAAAGTAAATGGACTGGGGCCCAGCAGCAAGCGTCTGAAAAAGACAGATGTTGTAAATGAAAGGGGGCAACTAACTTGACTACACCAAAACAGAATAGGATGCTGTTTTACAGAAACAAATTGAATATATTTACATTTCATTCCAGGGTTTTTGTCTTCAACCAAACATATGGCATTCGGTTACAGTTACTTAATCCTGAGCAACGCTGTACATTGAATCACAGATGTTTTTTTTGTGACAATTGCATTACTTTAAGGAAGAGTTTAAGGAATTACTTATCTGCTGTCTTGCTGAGAGTTAGTTAAGAGGATTTAGCCTATATATATATATATATATATATATATATATATATACTCTAAATATAAGGTCAGTAGGAAATTAGCTTAGTGTAGCATAAATACTGGCAATGGGGGCGGAGGGGAACATTGTAAAAAAGCTAAAGTGCAAAATGAGAAGTTGTTTCCCTCTGCTTTTAGTCTTAATGGTAAGATACTGTCTGTGTTCTATGTTACCTTCATGGTACTTGATAATACATTGAACTGTCTCATTAGATTCTTTCCCCACAATGTCCAGTAATCATGAGATTTACTGTAACAACAGCGGGGTTACCAATCTCAATAAACCTTTTTTCATGGCAAACATTTGACTTTTCATAGCAGGAAACGCTGCCATCATTAATGTTATTAATTAATTGCTCCTCATTTCCTAAATGTCTAAATATCTGCAGAGATACAGTAAAAACCTATTTGCATAGTGAATATGTATAAAATATATATATATATATATATATATATAATATGTAATATAGATGAATTGATCAGATAGTAGTTTTTCTTCATTTCCTTATCTCATTCTATTAGATATTTACATTAAGTATTCCACAGTTAGGTATTTGTCCCCAGACCTGACTCGGGGACCTTAAACGTAGTAGGGCTGTTTCATTTTTTTTCAAACAAAATCCATCAGAATAATGAGGTTATAATCACATAAATTCTACACATAGTACATTTAAGTATTGATGATTGATTACCTCAAATTGAGAACTGTATTAAAAATGTTCCTGCCTTCTTTAGTGCACACATTTGTATTTGCATCTGTCTGTTGGTAAAATTCAGTTCATGACAATTATTACAGTGAATAAGCTGCAGGAGAGATTCCCAGTCTTAAAAAGTATATTTCTGGAACACTGAAATGAAAAACACTTTTCAGCAACCAACAACTACAAAGTGCACATTTTTGAATGCACAATTTGTTTAAATCATTTTCAATGTCTTACCAAAGACATTATATTATACTGCCAGAGTAGAAAAATCGACAGGTTGTAAGCAAGATGTATCAAGTCAGACCCTGCTTTGCTGGAGAGAACAAGAAGCACTGAGCCATGACTTTGTATTATCAAAGAAATATGTCTGGCCGGCATTAGATGGGCTCATGATAGACTGCTGTTTCTTCATTTTCCGGAGTGCACAGACGCCAACCAACATGACTGCTTTTGTCAGTTGAAAATAGCGTGATGCACATTGTCTTTTAGCGGGCTGACCGTTACTCTTGGGCCCCAAGTTGTTCCAGATGGGTCAAAGGTTAACTGATTTGGTGAGGGTTGTCTCCGGGGTCTGATTGGGAAGCTGACGGCCCTGTGAGTGTCCTCTGTAAAGTGCAGTTCTGTGTCACATACTGACACACTCATGTTTGCCTTGAGTACCTTTGGGTCCTCTCTCTGCCGTGTCCTGAAAAAAAAATAATAATAAAAAACCTGCTGTCTGTGAAAAAACTCTCACCATGTCTAGTCCTTTGTTCTCAACCTGAGCTGGATGAATACAGTCATGGTGAAAATACAAGCGGGATGCAGCATCAACAGAGGTGTCTTGCTTCCTGTATCTATTGATTCTTTGTGATTGTAGCCTGTTTTTTTTTTTTATTTATTTAGTCACCGTATCACACCGGAACATAGATGACAGCTTTCATCTAGGCTCAGGATACAGACGACCATGCTTTGTACCTTGTTAGTACACAGTTATGTGACAAATGCACACGGTCCACATGGCTTTTGCTTTGCATCAGAACTGCCTGTTTGTGTGTCATGCGTTTGTTATTGTAGAGGGGTAGGAGGCTTGCGGTGTGCCTTCTCCCCTCCAGCTGAAACCTGTCAGTCCCCCTGGGGAGCTGGGCCCAGGTTTACAGGACAGCTGAGGCAGCCCTGACAGCCCAGCTCATCTCGTTTGGAGCAAGGCATGCCGCTTTGCCGCTTGCTGCCTGGACAGGATTTGTTCCCTTCCTGCCACTTTACATCCACAAGCTCTACATTTAATTAGAATCACTTGTCATGTCTCGTATATCACCTGGGCCTCTTGGTGTCAGCTGTCAGCCAAAGAAATGCGATAGTTATTCATTGCTCTGCGGAAGTGTAACAGCAAGGTCACAGGACAGAATGCACCTTGAGCTAACTGTACTTAATGTTCATGTGTGGCTGCACAGCGTGTGTGGTGTCCCACAGAACATGTTTCTCAAATAAAGCTCTTATTTTGCATCCTCCACAAATGAGACTATTAGATGTATTTATTATATTACAATATAAGCCACATACCAAATTGATGGAGTCCAGCTCAAGAGCAAAGCTAACAGTAGTTGATGGGTGGGCACTGCAGGGTTGAGTGGACTTTTAGAGGCTATTAGTGGCCTTGGTGGGTATTGGCTTGTGGTGCGGCTTGTACTATTTGAGATTCATTTCTGTAGAGCTGGATAAAGCACAAAAAACACATAGGTAACCAGGCAACCATGTCGCTCAAGGGGCATGCAAGCTTTGCTTACATGGGACCCTGCATCAAGACAATGCATACATGATGGATGTAATAACCTCTGACCTGTGTTCACATCTGTGCGGCACTTGCATTTTTAACTACTCACCAGAGATTGCTGCTCGTTGGACACTCACCTGCCTCTGTCTGGTGTCTATGCAGGCAGCACCTGCTTGTTTTTGCTTTGATAATGTTGTCCCTGTCACTTTAAATGGCAATGCTTTTTTCCCCCCCAGTCCCTCTCTCGTTCTCTGTCTCCATCTCTGTCTGTCTCACTCTCTCCCCCTGCTTTAACAGCCTGGTTATATAACTCCCTTTTCTCTCTCAGACATCCCAGCGCTCTTGAAGTCAGCTGACAGCACCCAAATGTCTGCTGGTAAACACACTGCTTTCTGTCTTTTCTCTCCCCTGATTTTTTTTCTTTCACTTCCTCTTCACCCCTCCTACTCCCTACTCCTCAGCGATTAGGGATTGATTCTCTCCTCTGTCCCTCTGCCTCCTCTTCCATTGGTTGGGCTCCATATCCCCAGGCCAGTTTCCACATATTAGCACCCGAGGCCAGGGGAGGCGGGCAGATACGCATTGCCTGCCATGGCCCATGGATCCTGCAAGCCAGTGAAAAATGAGCTTTGGAGAGGCAATAAATTGCATCCAATTTAGAGATGAAGGCAGAAATAAATTTCTCTTTTCTGAAGTCTGAAGAAAGGGAAAAAAGACCCTAGATAATTTCTGTTCCATCTATTTTATGTGAAAATTTCTTTGAAATATCCTTTTTATGTTGTTTGAATTCATAAAATAATTATATGTGTGCACTTTAGATTGCCTTTTTATGTTTCAGCAGGTTATGAAAATAATCATTCTTGTCTTTGCTGACGTCGTTTGCATCTCACTTAAAATGCAGTCAGAGGAGAGAAAAAAATACATTTATCAGACATGATGTGACACACACACACACACACACACACACACACACACACACACACACACACACACACACACAAGACTCCCTCCCTCCCTCCCACCATCTCCATTTCTCATCATTGCATTATCCTAAATGAACTGTCCAATAGGCTTAGGCTCTCTCAGCTCAGTGCTGCAGAACTCTGGGAGAATGAGAGAGTGTGTGAGGTAGTCTCGGAAATGATGAAAGGAAGTGTCAAGTAATGACCACATCTACTTTCTACCTCTCCTGTTCCCCAAATGGTTTCAGAAGCCTCCATCACTCCTTCATGGCACCCCTTTAAATGGCTCCTGAAGTAATGAAGAACTTAGCAAAAACACTTTGGTCTGTAAAGCTTGCATCAACAGTATAAGCCAATGGAGGGCCCAACACTCATTTTCCCTGTGGTGATGTGCAAGCCTCCTATTAGTCTCTGAAGCCCAAACTCCAGGCTGAGACGTTTCCTTTGTGTTCAGGTAGAGAGTGTTGTGTGCCAGTGCTTTCCTGTGTATTACCCAGCCTGCCAAAAAAACAGTGGAAGAGACATGAGGGGGATACACTCTGGAGAATTGCATCCCATTCTGTTTTTCTTTTCTATTTTTTTTTCCTCCAAGAGATGTTTCTTCTCAGTTAAAAGGCTATGTGTCTCAACACCATTTCAATGTGCTGACACCCCAACTTTGAGGTGTTGAAATTGGCACAAAAAAAACATTGTCAGCGCAAGGTGTTGTGGTACCAGTGAACTCCAAAAGTTCAACATGAAAGGGGCGATTTTGTGTATGTTAGAGTGTATTTACTGACAACATCGCCATGCTGTTACTCATCACTTACTTTACCCTAAGAGATGAATAATGTGCAAATGGGCAAACATTCTTTGTTTGCTGTACACTCTGGCAGTATTTACTTTGGATCACATAGTAATGTTTTGTTTTGCAGCCAAATAAGCACAAACGGATTTACAGTGCTAAGCTTTAGATTGTTTGTTCCCCGTGTTAGATTGTATGATTTTCACACTCTCTGTATCTGTGATCATTAATGGAATACCTGCTATGATTGAAATGGAAATATAATGATATTTAAAAAATTGCAATAGCAAACAGCTTTATCTGAAGTTAACGCAGCATGTATTTTAAGTTGCATTATGTCAACAGTTTTGCTGTCTTGGGGCTGATGCTGCAATGTACCACATGCTTGTGCTGTTCATCTAAGCAGGCAGTTAGCTAAGCTCAGCTGATTAATAAATAACCATGCCAAGGTCTTGGATCAGTGCACCTCTAATGTGCTCAGACTCTCTGCCTTGTTCCTGTTGTGTCTATATTCCGCTTGGCTTCGTAAACGCAAAGGAGGGGTGGGGTCTTTCCGCTGTCTTTCAGCATGTCGTAGGGGCGTCTCAGCATGTAGTCATCAAAGCCTGCTGTGGCAAGAGCTCCCCTCATACTGCCGTGTTTGTCTCTCCACATGGCCAAACGCAATTGGACATAAACCCCCCCGTAGCTCAGCCTCCCCCACCGAACCAACCCCCCTTGCTGTCCTCCCCTCCCTTTGCTTGTGTAAATTATGTAAGTGCAGGGGAAGCAGCGGTGATGAGGCATACAGTAGTGGCATTTCACTAACCAGGGTTGTGAGCAGCACATGTGAGCCCACTAGTCCGCTTGCCATGCCATAGCATGGTCTGCCTGCTGCATCAGCTACACCAAATGCATTTCTAACTGGGGTTTCCAGACATGGTGACATGGTGAAGACATGGGGTTAGTGGGTTCACCTCACTGACTGTTCTCTAGTTAAGGGCTGACATCTTTAAATGTGCTGTCTGTGTATTGTGTAGCCATGCAGGGGAATTCTCTCTCTCTCTCCACAGCTCAGACGAAGCTCTGGCTCTGTGTTCAGCCCCTCTCATAAAATAACAATAGAGTGGCACTTTAAAACGCAGACCTCCCAGAAGATGAGCAGTCGGCTCCAAAAAAGGCATACTAGCAAGACAGATGGACCTTTATACTAAAGCTTTCTATGTGCTTTTGGTATTGTTATGGGTTATTTGATATTTAATTTTTCAATATCCTACAACCAATGCCTTAGTGTTAAATATATGTTGTCTGTATCCTCTAA
>NC_050179.1:11921056-11931056 GCF_008315115.2 Sander lucioperca | reverse complement strand
GAGTGAGAGCAGGTAAGGAAGAGAGTTTTTACCACAACACTCTGACCCTTGCTGTGGCCCTACACTGCCCAGATTACAGTGCAGTGCAAGAGTGGCATTCTCGTTCTTTTGCCACTGTCAGCTGCACCATGCAGTATCCTCAGGAGGATGTCCCTCTTACATAATGCACACAGTGGGAGGTTTTGGGATCTGAAAGCCTTGTTAATGCTTCTGTTGTTATATTGTAAGTTTGAATCTGCAACTGATTTAAGGAAAGTGGTTAAAAGTAGCTGTTTATCTCATCAATAGATTCAGTGTAAGTGTATGTCTTCTTTGTCCCCCAAAACATAGAAACATAGGCAAACTGAGAAAGATGGACAGAGAGAACTCTGTTTGACAGAAACACTGTGCAATTATGTCACTGTGACAAAAAAAAATGGGAGGGTAGATGCCATACAGGATGAGAGAGATTCCTTGAGTCAAGCTGCAAAGAGCAGCAAAGAGAAGCCCAAAACCTCTTGTCACTGTATGAAAAGAATAGCAAGACGACCCGTAGGTATTGGGCTGCTAGGTGCATCTCCTAACAAGCTGACTGTTCAAAGGCTTTTTAGTGCTCTAGAGAACATGAAAGGCATGTTTAAAAATTTAAAAGCCCGATCTGTTCCAGTGCTATGGAGCGGCAGAGGGAAGCAGATTTTTACGTCGCCATAATTCCCTAGTTGCTTGCTTTGTAAATTAATTAAGATGTTTATGACAGCTGCTTGCACCTAATGGAATGCTTATAGACTATGCTATTAATTATTACTGCTGGCCACGGCTGCAAGCTTTCATATTGCTGAGAATGTATGGCTGTGGCTGCAGTATAGACAAGCTCTCAGCCTCAACCTCAGACCCCTCTTGACTGTGTGATTGCATTGAGTCAGTGGGCTGTCTGTGCATATGTTGTGGATGTCTGTAATGCGTATTGGGCCATTTGTGTATCCTGTATACTTTTCATAACCTTTGTCTGGCCGTCAACATCACAGTGTTGATAGTTGCATAAAAGATAATGTAATGTAGATTAAACATTTTTTATTAAAATGAGAGGTATGCCACAAAGTCTTCCTGAACACCACAGGGAAGGTTAGAACTGCTTTTGTTACAGGCCAGCATTGAGTTTGCTGATGCTGACTGGATGTATCCCTCGTGTAAAGTGCATAATTCCTGCCCTCTGTCTGTCCTCTCTGTAACCTGGCTTGGCTGTAGGATGTTTTATCTTGCTGTGCCTCCTGGACAAATGCCCTGTTTTTTATCATGTAACATTACGAATGTATATTAGGACTGTCATCTTCCTACTTGATAAAATACTAGCCCTTCCTGTTACCTTGTCCAGTTGTTAGTGTAGGGCAATTGTACTGTGAACTGTAAGTGACCTCATGAGCCTGGAGGAAGTTCATTGGTTTGCTCCCCCATAAGAATAACCCCATCGGCAGCAGGAAGCTTTGTAGCAGCAAGATACAGTAGGCAGAGTTTTTAAATGTAAATTGATACATTTTAAAACGCTGTATGAGGTTGATCGATTTCAATTGTGGGTAGTGACTAAGTCTATTTACTCAAGTACTGTATATAAGTACCATTCTGAGGTACTTTACCCTAATGTTTCAATTGTATACTACTTTATACTTATACTCCACATTAATTCAGAGGGAAATTAAACAATTAATTTACAGTTAAATTACTCCACCCAGCAGTATTTAGGATACCCTACTTTAAATTAGCTGCATTCAAATGTAAAAATATTTTATTGGAGTGTTTTTACACTGTGGCATTGCCACTTTTACCCACATTTACAATCTCGAAGATCTCCATTAAGTTCTCTTTGGCGCCACCTATGGCGATAAGCGGTACTTGCAGGTGTGTTTTTAGATCTCATTTTCACTTATTTTTTTAAAGTTTTATCATCTGTAATTATCGCTCTTTTGTTTCTTTGTTCGGCCATATTGACCATTTACTCGCAACGCTAGCAGAAAAAGGAAAAAACATTACGCCACTTCACACAAAAGTGAGTTGAAGAGTGAGTCTGTTGCAGCTCCGTCTATCCTCTCAGGCGGACCAACCACTGCTGGGTGATGGAAAACATGTCACTAACTTTGTCGCCGCTTGTAATTTTCCCCACAGACAACCAGTTTGTAATACCGCAAATGCAAAAATAATCATTGTAATACCTTATATGGTATTAGATGTACAATTAAGTGTTACTATATATTCCTAACCTAGGGTTCAGGACCCCCAAAAGAGGTCGCAAGACAAATTGAACGGGTCACCAGCTGATTAAGAGTATAGAAGAGAAACAAGTTTTTGCGTCACCAAATTATGTTAAATTATCAGACTTTACACTAATCTTGAATTTTTCATGTGAAATTAGTATATTTAACCTAAAAATAATTCAAATAAGAGAAAAGAAATCACTCTGGATGAACTGGTCACAACCACTAAACAAATGCAACCTGTGAGGAGGGGTTGCATTTGTTGCATTGTTTCTATGGTGTCACAAGCCAAAAAGCTTGGGAACCACTGCTATATATATATATTATATTCAAAATAAAGAACAGTGTTTATCAGCTTTCTAGTTACAGTGTTGGTGGAAAGAATCTTACATAGACTGAGCATCCAGACATCCAGACAGGGTGCATTGTGTGCAAGAGTCAATGGGACAAATAAATAACATAACACAGCTCACTTTGTTGGTTACACCATGTGAGATAGGTTTGTACCCCTCAATCCACGCAGAAGTGAGGCATCATGTCTTCGCTCTGCAGAGCTAAATTCAGCATTATCGTCCGATTACATTTACATAGAGAATGCAGTGGGGAGGAAGAAGGCAACAAACTAAATCCAACTCATGCACCACATAAGACGATGTGTGAAATATGTATTCAGTCTTTCATCAACCTCTTTATCTGCTATGCATGTGTTATCCTCGTGTGTAAAGTCCTCTGTTGTGTTAGCTTTGAAAAAGGAGAAGGAAACTGTGATCTGTGTTAAATTAATCATAGTCCAGCTCCATGGCTGTCCCGTTATCACACGTGTGTAATTACAGGGTATTTGTGCTTTAAGCATGGCTCTGTTGCTTGGAAATGGAAGTGTCTCCACTGATGAACTCCCTGCTAATAGGACTACCTTTGATCTGCATGGAGCATGGAGGGCTTACAGAACTCGCAGGTTTTAATTATGAAATACATGAAAAATAGATGCTGCACTAAGTGCCGACCATGACTGCAGTGAATCACAGTAGCAGCGTGCTCGCTAGTTTGCCTCTGCTTTTCCTTCCTTTATGTCTTCCACTGCTTCAAAATACCGTGTCTCTGACTCAGTTCGTTACTGCCGAGGAGCCAAAAAGACAAGTCTATGATATTAATTAGTGGATTGACAGACATGTAATTCATCTCTGAGGAAGTTTTCATTACATGGGAGGCTTCAGAGGGGCAGTTTGGCTTATTGGCAAGTGCTAAGACCAGACCTAATGGGGCTGCAGTTCCCTCCCTTTTGAGCAATTACAGCCAAGTCCTTATCAGCAGAGCCATGAGTCTACTGTTGTGGGACCTTGACTTGCAACACACTTGCACAGAGTGATCCTTCCCCATAGACCCTTGTTCATTAGACAAGTGCCTTCTGTACTGTACTTTACTGGATGAGAATTGAGACTGAATGAGTGATGGTAATATAGGGTTCCAATATATTTCTGAGTCAGCCTTTATATAGCTGACATTAGCTGACATTACTTTGTCATCAAAGCTTTAGTCGTCGGCCCCCCCCCCCCCCCCCCAGGTGGTTATACAAGCAGGCTTGTGTGTACAGTCTACTGACAGACCTGGACGGACAGCTCTGGTAACAGATTGTCACTAACTGTCAGAGCACGTATCAACTCACCTGTTCTAATCCGATCTTTGATAACCGCTATTCTTGAGATGATATGAAATGCATACCAAGCTCGGACAGGGGATTTGAATAAACAAACATTGAACAACACTTCTGTTAAAATGACATATACCTTTTTGGCAAAAGCTGCCTACCGCTGTGGATTCCTGAAGTAGATGGCCTTTTTCAACCATGCATAGACACAGAAGACAGACACAAACAATAAGTTAAGATGAGCAATTTCAAGCAAACTGTATATCTGAGATTCTCTGTATTTAACTGCAGTGTGCTGTGTAGTGTGAATATTCAAGCAATTCTGAATAGGTTAGCCCAAAGGGGCTCATCTCTATTGGCCGATTGTAATACTCTTACAACCTATTATTGTGCATAACTGGAGTGTGTGCCTCAGGAGCTGTAGGTAATTGTATTCCCCCTTTAGATTTCAACCTGTGTAGGGCTAATGTAATATATTGTAATGTGAGCAGAAATTCACAAGTGTTGTCTCTGGGGAACAATACTGTTGACTACTAGAGAGGCAGAACAATCTCTATATTGTAATAATGGGAATTTTATTTTTCTGTATACATTTTGTAAATAAGAAAATACAGAAATGATTGTTTTATGTAATTACACCGCATAAAATTAAACGGTCCTCTGACAACGTGTCCATTTCGCATCCTTTATACATAAGTGTGTAAACGCACCCAGTCGTGGCCTATTCAGACTGCTGTTCCGTGTATCTCAATAACTGTAAAGTAAGCCAGGGTGGTCTGCTGAATGTGGTTTGTCTTTATTTATGGTGTGGGCTGAAAGGCTATTGGGTTTCATGTGTGGTTGAGGCTGGATCACTGGGAGATTACCGCTGGGCTGGGAACCGCGAGCGCAGAGAGTACACAGAGGCCTGCCTGTGCCCCTGGAGCCTTCCTGCATCCGTCAGGCCCCCAGGACCAGCTCACACTCAGAGGAGAATTACTGTATAGTACAGCTAGAGCCAGGATCAGAGTGGACAACATCAGAGCAGCATTAACCCTAACATTTTGGCTTTTCACTTGCAGTACTGTACTGAATTACACAACAAAACATCTGAATGGAATGCCTCAGTGGTTTTTGATTGAGCGGTTCATTTTTTAATTTGTAGGTGATTCCTGAGTTTTTCTTCCTTTGCCATAGCTGACCTTCGCTGGTCCTCTGAGCATGTTGCAGATAAATACTGAGCACATAGAGAGCGCAATGATAAATATTAGTACGACAGTGAGATGAACCATACTCCTCAGATAGTCATTAACAATGGGGCTGTTGGCGCCATATTAGTGCCTTGGACGTTGCACAACAGTCGTTTTTCCGATCTTGTCATTTTTTTAAGCTCTCAGCTAAGTGAACCTGCGCAGCAGTGTCTTACCAATAACAATAGCACTTATCGTAGCGTTCCCTGCGGTACAATTAAAATTCCATCAGAGTCTTCAATCTGCCTCCCAGCCATGCCTGCTGTTTCTCAGCCCTCCTGGGCCACGTCAATTCCTCTGCTGCAATGTATAATTCACGAGCCACCAAACAGCACTGAGGACTCACCTGGAGACTCACAGGCCCAGCAATGCAGAACTGCACGGGGGGAGATGTTGTACAAGAAGCCTGGGAGACATTTGTAGGGGGCGAGGTGTGTGAGATATGGTACTTCAAGTCAGCCAGGGCTTCTCTGATCTCAGGGTCACCCTGATAACATCGCTTTTCCTTTGGGATCTTTCAACTTCTTACCTTTCTCAGTAAGGCGTGTATGCTTTTGTTTTTTTCTGCGCTTTCTCCTTTTGTCTTCTGAAAGACAATTGTGGTGTCCTCTAAAACTAATTTGGATGTATATCTTCTATTTGCAGACAATTCCATAGCGATGCATTGGAGTAACCTGTGGAGTCTCGGAGTGGTTGCTTTTAGTTAAAACCAATTAGAAATGACCAGAAATAACAGCGCCTGGAGACAGAGAAGTCATTTTTCTCTTGAGCCTCCCAAGAGAGTTGGCCTCTCCATGGATTAAGTGTTTTAGTATATTAGGGGGCAGCTGATTAGAATCATTGTGCTTTTTTAATCATTACATTTTTGCATGTATAGTTTATAGCAGTATAATAGCTAATAAGGCTAAGTGTGTCACTGCAAAAGGGAGGATTGTTTAAATGACTTTGTGTATGAAACTTGGCCTTCACAAAGACTGCCAAAGTTAGAACAGCGCATGGGTCCTTGAATCACCTCATCCACCTTATATTATGACTTTTGATAAGATGAGATGAGATTTAAATGAATGTATAAATTGCTTAAGCAGACTATCTAAACACTGCTGAATATCCTAGTTTCCTTCAAGGCTGAATTTGTACTATGTTAAATTTCTTAAATTTACAGCACCATGAATCACAGCAAAACAGGTAGTTTGAACTTTGTGATGGCTAAGAAGAGAAACACATTAATTGTTTCTAATTATTTTCTCTCAGGATTGTAGCAGCAATTTGTCAGTCGGGCAGGCGGCAGCACTCAAAAGATGGACTACTGAATGTGGCTACATCTATCATTCTTAAGATGACCATGGCTTAGGCACTATCATTAACCACCAACCTCAGGAGTAGCCTACAATTAATAGTCCCATACAACTGCCATCATTAAAACAGGACAATAACCAAACCCTCTCATTATTGTCTGATGTTTTGATCTGAGAGGCCTTATCAACTATAGAGAGTGTGTACTGCTAGCATTCCCAAGGCCTTTGGTATTGACCCGTAATTCCAGTAGGTGTCTAGCCCGTCCCTCACTGGGCCCTCACTGGCTCTTCCTGCAGCTGGGTCTGTTGCGCTGGCTGTGTCCTTGTGTGCGGCAGGCGTGCAGCAGTGGCATGTGGAGCAGGCGGCAGGAAGCGAGCCTCCCTGTCTCCCCAGACTGAACAGTGAATGAGGATAAGTGAGGAGCGCCAGTCAATGAATCAAGCAGCAGGAAGGGAGCAGCCAGGGGGGGGAGTGTGACGTCCCCACGGGAGAGGCCTCGCATTAGGAACTTCCTCGTCTGTGTGTTTCTGGCACAGGTTAAATGGATCGCTCCCATTAGCGCACTGAGAGGACAGCTCCATTATATGAAGGAGACTGTAACTTTGAATGTCACGGTGCAACAACCCCAGAGCATGCCTCGTCTCCCAGGGAGGCAGGGTGACAATAACCATCCATGATAATCATTCCCTGTCAGGCTTTAAGGAACCTGAAATTATGACGTACAGCCTGCCATGCGCCTCAGACTTCATTACAGCGCTGTCACTTTGAGTCGCCTGCGATGGCACGGTGCTCCACAGCCGGCTGCAGCACTGTGGCTGCCAAAACCCAGACTCACTCTCCTCCTGTCTAAGTGGCATGTTTACAGGATGTGTGCCCCCCTGCAGATAGATGTGGTGGAGGTTAACCTCCAGTCGCCTGCACAGTTCCTCTCTTCATCTATAGCATAAGCAGAGTCTCATGAGAACATGTGCTGAAAATATGATCAAAGGCCACACAGCGACGACTGTCCCTCCTTCCATCGTGACAAATGGTAATGTTGAAATTATAATTCAGCTGCTCATACAGACAACACACTTGACTTTTAACTTCAATATCTATCATTACTTATATAAATAATCCCCACGAAGCACAGGTTTTTATAAAAGGCGATCCTCAAGTTGTAAGCACGTTTATAGCAGCCTGTTTGTCAGCCAAGGAGAGCTTCACCTCCACACTGACCTCTGAACCTGCCATCCAGTGGAGAAGACATGAGCTGGCAGGCATTGCCAATGTCAGCGGCCAGAGCTAACTCCTTCTTTCTCACCGGCTGACTCATTCATTGGCTTTTTGGCCCCTTCTCCTTGCCATCTCCAATCACAGGGTTCTGAATGACACATAGAGGAGGAAGTGGGCCCTCTAACCACCCCTCCTGCTTCCTCTAACCTGCATAGCAACAGGCCAAATGAGCCTTGCTGTAAAAAGATAGAATTGGTTTTCTCTCTGCACCTCAGAACATATTAATGAAGAGAATAGTTTTCATATTATAAGTTGTTATTTCTTTATATATTCTTAATGACTTAATAACAAATCTGCTATAAGTATTTTGTGGAGGGTTTTTTTTACCACTAGAGGCACTGTAGGGAAATTATTTGTTTATCTGTTCCTTGTAACACGCGCATGAGAACACACTTGTATGCTACAGGCATTGTGGTGATGTAGTACATATTAACAGTCTATGTGTGGTACACATTTCTGCTAACTGCAGAGGGTATATTGACAGCTGGTACCATGCACAACAGGTACCAGAACCAAAAAGAGAGGAAGAAGGCGACCATTGCACGATGTAAACAATGTAGGTTTCAAAACTTTTTTTAGACCCTAGGGATAAACACAATACTTTGTAGTGAAACAAAAATTGCAGAGGTCATTAAACAAAACAGTTTGTTTACACAGAAATTCCCCAGGGTACCTTTACACTAAACATCCCTCCTTAAAAAGACTTGACCTCATGGAGCATTCAGATTTACCATGTTCACTACAGTGTGCAAAAGAAGTTTACTTAGTATCAGAATGACACTATAATAAAAACAACAATTCATCAAATTAAATTTATGGTGGGTTTAAGTTTAATGAATAGGAAATGTAATGATTATAAAATAATTAAGTCATTACTTCATATTTGACGTAGAGTTAAACATCTTTAAAACCTGAGCCTTCACAGTGCCAGATATATTGTTACTTCTTGAATTTGTCAGAGAAAGAGCCAGAGACAGCAGAACAGCTCCTGAGTATTATCAGTGTGGTCTGTGTGGCTAACCTTGGGCGAAAGCACACGCATGTACTGTACACACTCACACTCACACACACACACACACACACACACACACACACACACACACACACACACACACAGACTCGTGTTCCTTTCACTTCCTCTGTCATAAACATTTTGCAAAGCAAATGGTTGTTTATGACTTAAAGATCTGTGGTCAGTCAGAAGACAAACACAGGCAACATTTTAAATTCTTTGTCATTTTTTGCACCTTATCTATACTATGCACATTTGATCTGAAATAAATCTTCAGATTAAATAACTTTTTTTATTGTCACCAGACAGACTCCACTTAAATAGTCTGAGAATGTCTGCTTTATGTGCCCGTGATTGTAGTGTAAGGTTTGACAAAAAGCCAGGAAAAAGCTGCTTATTTGCCATTTCCTTCTAATACAGTTTCTACTCAGCACACCAGCTATATTTCTTACATGGTCTAAGAGGTTGTTTTACCCATCAAAACAAAGCCAGTGAACTGCTAAATATACAGTATGCTTTTACAGGTGTCTTGTGTTGCAGCACCTTGAGACCACTGCTCTTTAATGAACCATCAGCTCTTGCTGGCTTCCATGTCATTTGATTGAAGTGTAGAATTAAGACTGGATTACTGTTTATTTTCTCCTTGCGTAATGTCACAGTTGGACAGAACAGAAGCGTTTGGCCCTGAGCATGGGAACAATGCTAGAGCTCCATCACTGCTGACCCCTAGGTGACTGTTTTCCCTCTTTCTGCTCAGTGGAGTTGATATTAGTTATGTGTTTCTGTGTGCATGTCTATAGGAGGCTGAAGGACTTATTTGTTTTCCCCCTTGTTGCTCTTTGACTCGTTTCCCCTCAAACGTGTCTGAAACATTGTTATCTCCGGCCAGACGCCTTTTTCACAGAGTTATTGAATCATGTCAGCTCGCCGTCCCCCGAGTTTCAAATGCAAGCTGTAGAAAAATTAGCCATTGCTTCCGCATGACAAGTGGGATCTATTAGTGTGCTATCGCCCTGCAAAGCATGAGCATCCAGCGGGCCGCTGGGGACCAGGGCTGGCTGTGCGCTCGTCTGCGTCAGGCTCCTGGGGCATTAGACCAATGTTGCAGACAGGAGTAACAGCCAGAGCCATAGCAGGACCCGAAGTGGCTCACTCGATGAGTTGACACCCGAAGGGGCGAGGAAGAGCAGCATGAGCAGTGGCAGCCCAGCTCCACCTCAGCCAGGTCTGACTCATTGGTCAGACTGGACACTTGTTTGATACGCAGTTTGCATCTACACACATCACTGCTTATATCTCATCTATGTTTTATCAGCTC